>NW_007047568.1:236199-249053 GCF_000164805.1 Carlito syrichta
CACCAAGTTGCCCAGGCTGGTCTCGAACCTGCAGGCTCAAGCAATCCACTCACCTCGGCCTCCCAAAGTGCTGGGATTACAGACTGAGCCACCAAACCCAGCTGTGAATTATTTTTATAATAAAGAAAACAAACCTTTAAAAATATAGTTCTTGGCTGGGTGTAGTGGCTCACACCTTAGTCCCAGCACTTTGGGAGGCTGAGGCAGGAGGATTTCTTGAGCCCAGGAGTTGGGCTGCGGTGAACTATGATCTTGCCACTGTACTGCAACCTGGGCAACAGAGCGAGAACCTCTTAAAAAAACAAGATTTTGGTTTTTTTGAGTTGGCATCTCACTCTGTCATCCAGGTTGGAGTGCAGTGGCACGCTCAAAGCCACCACAACCTTGGCCTGCTGGGCTCAAGTGATCCTTCTGCTTCAGCCTTCCAAGTAGCTGGAACCACAGGTGTGCACCACCACACCTGGCTAAATTTTTGATTTATTGTAGAGACGGGGTCTTGCCAAGTTGCCCAGGCTGGTCTTGAACCCTTGGGCTCAGGTAATCCTCTTGCCCTTGCTTCTCAAAGTGCTGGGATTACAGGTGTGAGCCACCGTGCCTGGCTCAAAAAAAAAAAAAGTGTTAAAAGCATAAATTGAGCTGGGCGCAGTGGCTAATGCCTGTAATCCCAGAACTTTGGGAGGCAGAGGCAAGAGGATTGCCTGCACTCTAGCCTGGGCGACAGAGTGAGATTTCCAAACAAACAAACATATTGCTTAGAGTTTATGAAGACTACAGCCTGGAAGTTGTGAGGAGTGAATGTCAGGGGTGTGCTCTGGCTTTGGGCTCACATCTGCTTTGACTGCTTTCTCTGTTACTCAGTCAACATGAATAATGACACTGTGTGTGGTTCCCTGTTCTCCACAGTGGCCTCTTTACTAAAGGGAAGGCAAGGCATTTACACAGAGAACGAGAGACGTATGGGAGCCATGATCAAGACCCGATTTTTCAAAATAATGCTGGTTTTAATTATTTGGTAACATTTTCATTTTTTTTATTGCCATTGGGAGGGGATATGTAAACAACTTGCCATTTTGCTTTTCCAAGAGTGCCCGAAAATTGCAAAGTCTTTGAGATTGTGCTAGGTGCCCTTTGAGGAAATGCAGAGAACAAGGGAGTAGGTCCAAAATTCATGAATTTCTGGAAGGATATTCGAAACTACTCAAATCATGAATAAAGGTCTTAGAACAAAAACTCCCAAATTTAGATGTTAAATGTCCTAAGCACGTACATCAGTATTTAGCCTCATTGCTGGGGTGAACCAAAGTAAAATGGTTGGTCACGCTTTTTAAACTCACCCATCTGTCTCACTTTTTTTTTTTTTTTTTCTGAGTTGGAGTCTCACTGTGTCGCCCTGACTGGAGTGCAGTGCCCACTCCCAGCCACCGCAGCCTCGACCTGCTGGGCTCTGGCGATACTTCCGCCTTAGCCTTCCGAGTAGCCGGAATTACAGGCGCGCGCTACCACGCCCGGCTAATTTTTTTTTTTTTAATTTTATTGTAGAGATGAGGTCTCGCCTGCCCAGGCGGGTCTCGAACCCGTGGGCTCAGGCAGTCCACTCACCCCAGCTTCCCAAAGGCGCGGGATTACAGGCTGAGCCACCAAGCCCGGCTTGTTTTGTTTTTCAATGTCAGTTGTTTGCTTGTCTGTTTGTTTATTTATTTGGAGTCTCACTCTGTTGCCCAGGCTGGAGTGCAATGGCATGGTCATGGCCACCGCAACCTTGACCTGCTAGGCTTGGCGATCCTTCCGCCTCAGCCTTCCAAGTAGCCGGAACTACAGGCGCGCGCTACCACACCCGGCTAGTTTTTTGATTTATTGTAGAGATGAGGTCTCACTGCCCAGGCGGGTCTTGAACCCGCGGGCTCAGGCAATCCACTCACCTCAGTCTCCCAAAGGCGCGGGATTACAGGCTGAGCCACTGAGCCCGGCTCTGTCTCACTCTTGACACCAGAATTTCTGCATCTGACAGAGAGGCAAGGGCACATGTTTGCTGTGAAGACTCATTGCTCAGTCAAGAAGGGTAGAGAACAGGCTGAGCAGTTTTTTTCTCCTCGGTTTCCCTATCCTTGGCATCCTGCCCAAACATTTCGGGTGGATGCTTTGAAACTAGACCTGTGACAATGCAAAAACGACTGGGATCAGGACATATTGCCCTGTGGTTAATCAGTGCTTTGCAGGACAGGGCAAGCTCTTGTGGTGCTAATAATTCAGCTGGTATGAGGAGGATTCTTTGGACACTCTTCTAGTAGAGATGTAAATTATCTTCCACTAAAAATGTACAGAGGACAGAGGACCCAACTAGAATAACATTCTTCAATCCCAACATAAAATGTCAAGATAAGATTTGTTTGGTCTCCATCAAAACTTTCGGTTGCTCCTCAAACAAATAATTAATTGTGAGGTATTTGCTACAGTGCTAGAACCTCTCACCCTGATGTGGTGTTGAGGAAGGATTTGCTGATCTCTGCTTTAGACTGAGAGAAGGAGTTATATTTTTAAAATTAAATTCTTGGTGTACTGGGTCCTTGTAATTTCTTACTGCTGAAGTGGTCATCTTTCCAGAGAGTTAGTACGTTGAGGCCTTGGGAGAAATTGTTCCCTGACCCCAGCATTTATAAACCTATTTTATTGCATGTTCTCTTTACCTATGACCATTTTCTTTCTAACAGTTGGTTGTCAAATATCATCAATGAAAGCCTTTTATTCTATCTTGAGATGCAAACGGATATCAATGGAGGCTCTTTGAAACGTGTCAGAACTGCAGCCAAGACCACATGGTTTATTATGGTAGGTGAATCTCGATTTTAAATAAGTGAATAAATAAATTTTAGAAATGGAGTCTTGCTGTGTCACCCAGTCTGGAGTGCAGTGGCACAGTCATGGCCCACTACAGCTTGACCCTGGGCTCAGTGATCCTCCCACCTCAGCCTCCTGAGTAGCTGGGACTACAGGTGTATGCCACCACGCCTGGCTGTGATCTAGATTTTAAATTTTCTGTTGAAAAAAAAAATCAGAAGAAAAAACCACTCAGAAGTACGATGTATTGTTATTTAAATACAGAGTGAATTGAATAGGTTCCTGGCCTTGGTGTATTAGCTAGCTAGTTTTGTTCATTGTTGGGATCATTATTAAATGCTACAACCTTGATCAATCAGTTTGGCACAGTGTGTCAAGCCTTTCCAGCAATATCACAATATCAGAGTCTTTATCTTGAAGGGCTATTTCAGACCTTAAAAAGTCACAGAGATGAAGACATTCCTGGTCACATTATCCATAATTGTGAAGCATTTTAGGCAACCCAAATTTTAAAAAAATTATAAAGCCAGAAATGGTTAAGTAAATTATGGTCTTTCATCCTTATCGAATGTTACCCAGATGTTAAAAATGACAATTATGAAATCTCTAGCATTAAGTGGAAAATGTGGAATATACAACTATGCCAATTACAACTACATGGAAACATATGGATATAAAACATTGAATGGAAATTCAGGAAGTGATGATATGGTGGAAGAACCATGGGTGGTCTTTTCTCCTGTTTCCATTATATGACATCTATCTAAGAAATGCACAGAATCAACGTTCATGTTACTTCGAATTGAGGACAATCTTGTTCACAGGGACTTGTAAATAAGACCAGATATAGCCCACTTGGTCCCTGGGTTTTTGTTTGGAGCTTTGCTCGGTTCCTTCGTTAACTTTACGTACACTTACCACATGCTAGAGGAGGAGTGTTTCCCAGGCTCATCTTTAGTGTCAAAAAACTTTTAAAAATCAAATGTTGCCCTGACAGCAAAAAGTGGAGAGAGAACAACGGGAGAACACAGCCCCTTTGGCAGTGATGAGGGCATGACTGTTCAGTCACTTGCGTTAGAGCATAGCCTCCCCTTTTCCTCTCCCACTCCCCCCCCTTTTCTTCTCCTCCCCTTTGCCCTCCCCCTTTCTCCTTCTCTCTCCTCCCTCTTGTCCTGTCTCTTCCCCTCTCTTATCCAGCTTCTCTGCCTCCCCTCCCCTCTGCTCTCCATACCTCCTCTATTTTCAGGCACCCTTGAAGGTACAGCACCTCCTAGCGTTACTAGTCTTGCCCCAAACCATGCAGCCAACCAACCAACCAACCCACTGACCAGCCAACCAACTCACCCACCCACCCAACAATTCATCAACTAACAGCCTACCTACCGGTTAACACACCAACCCATCCCAACCAACCCACCAGTTGGCCAACCCACAAACCCACCAACCAACCAACCAACCAACAACCAACCAACCAACCTACACACCAACCAGTCACTTCCAAGTGAGGCCTGCCCTGTGGGCATCCTGAGTGGAGCAGATCACTCTGTGACAGCTGAATGCCCTGACTCCTGCTATACTGTACCGACTGCCATGTGGTTTTTGTCCTTCCAGGGGATACTGAATCCAGCTCAAGGATTTCTCTTGTCTCTGGCCTTCTATGGCTGGACAGGATGCAGCCTGGATTTTCAGTCTTCCAGGAAGGAGATCCAGTGGGAATCGTTGACAACCTCAGCTGCTGAGGGGGTTCACCCATCTCCTGTGGGCTCCCGTGTACCCCATGAAAACCCTGCTTCCAGGAAGGTGTTGCGAGTCGGTGGGCAGACCTCTGATGAAGCCCTGAGCATGCTGTCTGAAGGTAACACCCTGTGTGCCAGGGCAGGCGACCTTTGGGGCCCCAGAGCTCCCCTTGGAAATCTTTGATCAAACAATCAGGTGACCTGGTGTGGAGGAGGCATCCATGATGTGAACAGTGAACTTCAGGGTACAAATGGAAAGTTCCAGTAGCTGCTATTGGCTTTACTCTTGCATTTCATCATCCACCTCTCCTTTTTATAGTTCTGTGGTGCCTTTTGTTTAGTTATTGAGCTCTGTAGCCTTGTATGAATTATAACTGGCTCCCACTTAGGCTGGATGATAGTTTGAATATATGATAAATTGTCACTTCCTATTTATTTATTTATTTGAGACAGGGTTTTGCTCTGTCACTAAGCTGGAGTGCAATGGTGCAATCACAGCTCATTGCAGCCTCATATTCCTGTCCTCAAGTGATCTCCCCACCTCAGTCTCTCAAATAGCTAGGACTGCAGGCACCACCACACTTGGCTAATTATTCATTCTTTTGTAGAAACGGGATCTCTCTATGTTGCCCAGTCTGATCTCAAACTCCTGGCCTCAAGAGATTCTCCCACCTCCACCTCCCAAAGTACCGGGATTACAGGCATGAACCACCACACCCAGTCTACATTGTCAATTTAAACCTCTTGATACACTTACTGTTGAGGCAAGGAATGTTATGACATGACCTCTTTATAGGTGCAGTTTAATTTGTCCAGCTCACTTAGGCGTTTAAAAGGAAAAGCCAATCAGCTAGTGCTGGCTCTTCTACTCACCACATTAGGATTCTGCTGAGCACAACTTGAAGAGCACAGCACTAGAGTCTTTACAAGAAAATAACAGATTAACTGGGCACAGTGGCTCATGCCCGTAATCCCAGCATTTTGGAAGGCAGAGGTGAGGGGATTGTCTTAGCCCAGGTGTTCGAGACCAGCCTGGGCAACTTGGTGAGACCTCAGCTCTACAATAAATCAAAAAACTAGCTGGCATGGTGGTGCACACCTGTAGTTCTAGCTACTTGGAAGGCTGAGGCAGAAGGATAGCCTGAACCAGCAGGTGTAGGCTGTGGTAGCCATGAGTTTGCCACTGCTCTCCAGCCTGGGTGACAGAGTGAGACTCTGACTAAAAAATGAAAGAAAGAGAGAGAAAAAAAGAGATTCAAATTTCCCCCCAAAGTTAACATGAAAATCTGTGATAAAAATTATGCATGCTTGAATGTTCTAGCTATCAAATATTAACCACAGACACATTAACTTGGCCTCCAGGGTAGCTCACTTGTGTGGAGCTCAGAATCCCTTTCTCCTGATCTTCTTGTTTCAGTGAAGACAGTCCTGAGGTGCAAAGGTGAACCCCTTAAGAGCCATCACATTTTCATCTCCTTTGTCATTTAAAACTAGATTTTTTTTTGGCATGGCACAACCAAATCAAAACACAGAAAAAATTAGATGTTTAAGTTGATACTTGAGTTTTTGGTTTCAGAGTTTTGTGTTGACTAAAGCATTCTTGTAGTTCTGATTGCTTACAACATTTATTTTTTATAAAATTCAAATTGCAACTTATGAAATAAATTCTTGCTAATACACTCCTCTCCTTTGTCTTAGGGTTTCTTGTAAGGTTTTGTTTTAGCACAAAAATATCTTTGGGCTAGGAGAAAAAGTTTGAATATCTCCATTGTCAGCCAGGCATGGTGGCTTATGCCTGTAGTACCAGTGCTTTGGGAGGCCAAGGTGAGAGGATCGCTTAAGCCCAGGAGTTCAGGACCAGCCTGAGCAGCATAGTGAAGTTCTTGTCTATAATAATAATAAGAAGAAGAAGAAGAAGAAGAAGCTGTCAGGTGTGGTGTTTTGCACCTATAGTCCCAACTAGTCAGGAGACTGAGGCAGGAGGATCACTTGAGGCTAGGAGTTCAAGACCAGTCTGGGCAACATAGCTAAACACTGTCTCTAAAAGTAATAACAATAATTAGCCAGGCATGGTGGTGTGTGCCTGTAGTACCAGATACTTGAGAGACTGAGGTGGGAGGATCACTTGAGAGACTGAGGTGGGAGGATCTCTTGAGCCCAAGAGTTCAAGGCTACAGTGAACTATGATGGCACCACTGCACTTTAGTTTGGGCAACAGAGTGAGAGCCTCTCTCAAGAAAGAAAAGAAAAGAAAAGAAAGAGGGAGGGAGGGAAAGAAAAAGGAAAGAAAGAAAGAGAAAGAAAGAAAGAAAGAGGGAGTGGGGAGGGAAAGAAAAAGAAAATCACCATTTGACATGCATTGAGTTTTAACTGAACTGACAATTTGTAATGAACAAGCAAATTGGCCCTTAAGAGGAGGTGTTTTGGCTGGGCTTGGTGGCTCAACCTGTCATCCCAGCACTTTGGGAGGCCGAGGTGAGTGGATTGCCTGAGCCTGCGGGTTCGAGACCCGCCTGGGCAACTTGACAAGACCTCATCTCTACAATAAATCAAAAAATCAGCCGGACGTGGTAGCACGCACCTGTAGTTCCAGCTACGCGGAAGGCCGAGGCGGAAGGATCGCCGGAGCCCAGCAGGTCGAGGCTGCGGTGGTTGCGAGCAGCCATTGCACTCTAGTCTGGGCGACAGAGTGAGACTCCAACTCCAAAAAAAAAAAAAGAGGAGGTGTTTGGCAGCTCTAATTTTATGATAACCTGCTGGATGTATAAGAAGAAGGCAGAGAGAATCTGAGAGTTAGAATGTTTAAAAACACCCAGGGACATGAATGGGCCATTGGGATTGGAGAGAAATGGAACTGGATTCTCTGTTGAAACCCTCACCCACCTACTCTTCTTTAGAGCAGGCAACTCAGCCTCAGCACTGTTAGCACTCAGAGCTGAGTTATTCTTTGTCCTGAGGGCCGTTCTGTGTATTGGAAGATGTTTAGCAGCATTCCCAGTATTGGCCAACCAGATGCCAGTAGCACCACCTCCAGTTGTGACAACCCAAACTGTTTCCAGACATTGACAAATGTCCCCAGGAAGCCTACAGTGGCCCCCAGTTCAGAACTCATGTCTCAGAGTAATTAAGCTTTCTAAAAGCTGGGCTCTAAAAATGTGATTTTCCCCAGATGTTGTCTGAGGACACACAAACCACACACAAAACCAAAGACAAACCCCACATGGTCTAGACCATTTTGGGTTGTACCAAAATAATGTTGGAATTTGGAGTAGAAAAAATCGGCAGAACACTGTTTGGAAATGGCTTTGAGTTCCATTTTCTTTTCCATTCCTACTATTGAAGGAGGGTTCATTTTCAGGTGACAAACTTGGTTTGTTCTGAAGGCCAAACACTATGGTGATGAATTGCTGGATGGATTCCATGAGACAGTACTGTCTGGCTGAAGTTGGGAGCCACAAAGGGAAGCAGAAGTAGTTCTGGCTAAAAAGGACGGAAAGACCATGTATTTACAGACTTTCTGTCTGGTGCATTCATAGTGCGCAGAAGATGAGGCACCCACCAACTGGAATCGCCATTAGCATGAAGAATTACTGATACTACCTCAGGGATGAGCCAAGAAATGTTATCTTGAATTATTTGACTTTGTTCGAATTCCCATCCTGGTGTATTAAAGTGACCGAGCCTATCTTTGATGGTCAAATAAAGCACTAGAAATAACAAGAACCCCCCTGCACCTCACCCCCATCACCACCAGCAAACAAAATCAATCAGCATGTCCTTTATTGTCCTTTATTATAGAGAAATAATACATAAAAAACAGCAAGCTGTTGCATAATCCTGTGCTTAAAGGATGGGTGTTCTCACACTGAGATTTTATTTTTATTTATTTATTTATTTATTGAGTCAGGGTCTATTATTAGAATAGAATAAGTTATTAAAAATTATAATACTGACTTTGGTCAGTATGTTACCCAGGCTGGAGTGTAGTAGGACGCTCACAGCCACTGCAGCCTCAACCTGCTGGGTTCAGGTGATCCTTCTACTTTAGCTTTCCAAGTAACTGGAACTACAGGTGTGCACCACCATGCCTGGCTAATTTATTTAATTTATTGTAGAGACAAGGTCTCGTCATGTTGCCCAGGCTGGTCTCAAACCCATGGGCTCAGGCAATCCTCTTGCCTCAGCCTCCCAAAGTGCTGGGATTACAGACGTGAGCCACCTTTCCTGGCCACACTGAGGTTTTAGAAAAAACAGATAGGGCTGGCATAGTGGTTCATGCCTGTAATCCCGGCATTTTGGAGGGGTGAGATGGGAGGATCGCTTCAACCCAGAAGTTCAAGGCCAGCCCAGGCAGCATAGTGAGACCTTGGCTCTAAAAAAATAAAAAAAAAATTAGGGCCGGGCTCTCAACAAAGTTAGCCTAGGTACCTAATTAACACAATCGGCTATATAGTCCAGCATGTATTTAGCAGGCTATACTGACACCTGGTGGAGAGAAATAATACATAAAAACCCGCAGATGTGCTTTGTTGAAGTTCGTAACTTGAAGGTTTGTATGTAGGGAACTTACTGCATAGTCACAAGGTTGTGGAACTGCCACCATCTAAATCCAGGACATGTTCATCGATGTCCTGTGCTCTACTCCCTTTAGCAGTCACTCCCCTTCTCCCCTCCCCCAGTTCTGGCAACTACGAGTTTACTTCTTATCTCTATGGATTTGCTGCTTTAGACCTTTCATAGAAATGGCATCATAGGATATTTGTTTTTTAGTGTCTGTTTTGTTTGTTTGTTTGTTTGTTACTTAGCATAGTGTTCAAGATTCACCCATGTTGTAGCAAGTGTCAGAACTTCATTCTGTGTGTGGCTGAGTAATATTCCATTATATGGATAGACCCATTTTACGTTCTTTTACTAACTACTGATGACTGCCCAAAACTACACCAGGCCCTGTCCTAGGAGCAGTGTGGGGGGTAGGCACTGGAGATGGCATAAGTCTGGCCCTCAGAATCCCACAGTCTTTGGGAGAAAATGTTTTAATTTTTAATAAGTTTTATATTCTAATAATAGAATAATCAGTGGAAATGACAGTTTGTGAAAACCTTGGAGAAAAAAGAAAGCACATGGGAAAGCCTTTTGAGAAAAACACAAAATAGCATAAGTATTTTTTATTGTGGAAATAATTTCTATTAAAATGGCAGCTGTCAACTGAGAACCTATCATGACATATCGTTAGCTAACATTCGTTGGGTCAGGCCTTTGGGGGAGTGTTGTTAAGTTTACAAAATTAACAACAAACATCTCCTGCAAAATTATAAAGTGGCGAGGAGTGGTGGTGCATGCCTATAATCCCAGCTACTTGGGAGGCTGAGGCAGGAAGATTGCTTGAGCCCCAGAATTTGAGGCTGAGTGAGCTATGATCGCTCCACTGACTCCAGCCTGGGCAACAGAGCGAGACCCTACATAAACAAACAAAACAGTATAAAATGGAGGTGCTGCTGAGGTGGCAGTTAGGGTCTTAAGTTTGCATCTAGTCACCCTTGGAATATCTTAAAATTGTGCACAATGTGCAGTTGTCACCATTTTGTATGGTAACCCTGTGCAGGAATTTACATACATTAATGTAAAAAGAATTCAGAGAACTTTTATTGAGAAAGTAATTTATTTCAGTGTTTTGCTGCTTAGGATACTTTAGTACATTTATGAAGATTTCCACATCTGAATTTTGGCTGTCATCACCACTGTATTGTCTGGGGACAATTTTAGAACCCCTTCTAATTCTTCCCTGGTCAGTATGTCTCTGGTGCTACTTGCCTGTCACCTGAGAAGGTCAGTGATGGAGGACGCTTGAATATCATTCAGATGTTTTTCCCAGGAGCACAGGGTCCTCTGTGCTACTGGCATAAAGTCAAGATCTTTGTGTCCAGTTTCATACAAGTTACCTGAATTGGAATTTGTTTTGTCAGGATCTCACTCTGTTGCCTAGGCTGGAATGCAATGCTACAATCATGGCTTACCACAGCCTCAACCTCCTGGGCTCAGAATATCCTTCTGCCTCCGCCTCCCAAGTAGCTGGGACTACAGGTGCATGCACCACACCCAGCTAACTTTTTTTTTTTTGGTGAGAAGGCAGGATTTATCGAGAGGACATAAAAGTTCCCACAGTGGGAGAGGACCTGAAGGGTTTGCCCTAACTAACTTTTTTATTTTGGTAGAGACAAGGTCTCACTATGTTGCCCAGGCTGGTCTCAAACTCCTGGACTTGAGCAATCCTCTTGCTTTGACCTCTCAAGTGTTTAGATTACAGGTGTGAGCCACTGCACATGGCCTGAATTTGATCTTAAACAAATATTCCTTGAGCATCTGCATAATTCCCTTGCCAGAACTGGTTTCCTATGAACTTAAACCTGATCATTAGTCCTTCAGCAGGTACAATGAATTGTAGGAGACTCACACTTAGCCATGGGCTGAGGTAGGCTTTCTCTGGTGTCAACTGTGGACTTGCTCATCACACCCTTAAGATTCTACCACCTTGGATTTCACTGTGAGGCCCATAGTCTCACACTGAGCGTTAGTAGGTATCTGATATGGTCTCTGCACTTACCAGGTATGTCACAGGGTTTTGTTTATTTAGATGCAGAGGGTCCATGTGCTGCTTTGTTACATGGTATATTGCATGATGGTGAGGTCTGGTCTTCTATTGAACCCATCATCCAAATAGTGAGCATGGTACCCAATGGGTAGTTTTTCAACACTTGCCCCCTCCCCTCCTTGAGGAGTCCCCAGTATCTGTTGTTCCATCTTTATGTCTGACTTCACACAGGTTCACTGAATTTGATCTTAAACAAATATTCACAGAGCATCTGCTATATGTCAGCACCATTTTAGCCTGGATTGGGGAGTGTCTCTGAAAAGTATAATTTCTGAAATGCACAAACTCATAAGGACAGTACTATTTTTTGTTTGTTAAAAATATGTGAAGTGTTAAAGGAACACAGAAAATGCAGGACTGCGTTGGTTTGGGGAGCATTGGTGAGAGATTCTGGAGGAGTCGATGTGCAGGCTGGGTCTTGTAGGACAGGGCAGCTCGGGAGAGGAGGAGAAAGACCATCCAGGTGAGAAAGCAAATGTGTGGAGACACCAAGCAGGACATCTGCGTCTTGTTTGGGGATGGCTGCAGCAGGCGTGGTGTGGAAGGTTGGGGGAGCAGGAGAGGCCAGTTGGGACCAGATGATGAAGGGTTTGTGCAGATTCTGCTAAGGAGTTTGGACTTTGTCCAGTGGCCAAAGAAAGGCAACTTAAGGATTTTAAGTAAGAAGAGACACTGTGATTTGCTTGTAGGGCAAGCTGAATGCATGTGTGTGGGAGAATTGACTTCATGCATCGAGTTTTGTGGTTGTGGCTGCAGTTTACATTGGTGGGAGGTGTGTGTGGCTCGGGTGAGGGACATGGAAAGTGGCTGGAGGGAGCCCCATTGTGCTTCCTCAGTAGGCTCTGGTCATCACGACCATGTGTTTGGATCTGGGAGAAACCTGAAGGAAGTCATGATTAGATGAGGATTGTGCACCTGCAGCCACATTTTGCTCCTGATATGTGCTGGCACCCAGCTCCCTGACTGAGCGAGCTCTCAGGAGAACACCTATAGTGCCTTGGGGTTTCCCAGGATTGCTTCTTGGAGGAGCCCAGGGGGGCGTGACCTGGAGGAGGGGTTGAGCCTGACAGGAGGGATGTGGCTACCAAGGGAGGGGTGTGTCTGGTGGAGTCCTGGTGGGAGGAGCTTTGAAGAGTGCAGGCCTCTCCTGGGAGATAGGAATGTGTCTGTAGACAAGCTGAATCACAAGACGTAAGGATCATAGTGGGGAGTAGCCCAGGTGAGTGAGGCTGAGGCTTAGAGCTTTTCAGGGAGTTGAGGGGGGCATGGCTAGGTGCTGTGTCCCCAGACAGGAGTGGCTTGACCCATTCAGAGCCCAGGAACATTGCCATCCTTCTTCCATACTGCCTTTTATCTTCCACAATTCCTTGTTTCTCCTCTTCATTCACTGTGTGACTCACAATCCTCCCTGCTCTCCCATAATTCCCTGTATCTCCCACAATACCCTGTATTTCCCATGATTCTGTATCTCTCTCACAACTTCATGTCGCTCCCATAATTCAGCATTGTCTCCCACAATTATCTTCCATAATTCACTTTCTTCCACAATACCATATTCCTCTCACAATTTTTTTCTGCCATAATCCACCATTCTAGTTTTTTTTATTTGAAAATCTTTTTTTTTTTTTTTTTTT
>NW_007047568.1:249168-251423 GCF_000164805.1 Carlito syrichta
TGGCATGCTCACAGCCACCCCAGCGTTGACCTACTGGGCTCAGGCGATCCTTCTGCCTCAGCCTTCCGAGTAGCTAGAACTACAGGCGCGTGCTACCACGCCCGGCTAATTTTTGACTTATTGTGGAGATGAGATCTCGCCACGTTGCCCAGGCAGGTCTCGAACTTGCGGGCTCAGGCAATCCACTCACCTCAGCCTCCCCAGAGGCGTGGGATTACAGGCTGAGCCACCGAGCCCAGTTGAAAATCTGTTTTCTTTTATAATTCTGTTTTCTACCACATTCTGTCTCTCCTACAATTCTTCATTCTCTATAATTCCCTGCCTCTCCCACAATTCTCCTTTCCCATCTCTCCATTCTTCCCTATAATCCTTGGTTTCTTTCACAACTCTCTTATGTCTCCCACAATCACGTTCTTCCCACAATTCCATGTTTCTCCCATAACACCTTGAGTCTTCCAGTTTCCTTGTGTCTTCTAAAATCCTTATCTTTCCCACAATTCTTTGTTTCTCACACATACCATATTTCTCTCACAATGTCTTCTTTCCCACAATTCTCTGCTTTCTCTCACAATTCCTCATTCTTGCATTTCACAATTCTTTTTTCTAATTCTATTCTCTGCCACATTTTTTCTGCCCTGCAATTCTGTTTCTTGTGCAATTCTCCATTCTGCACTATAATTCCTTTTCTCCCCAAATTCAATATTCTCTCCCATAATTTCCTGCTTTGCCCACAATTCTAGCTCTTTCCCATAATTCTCCATTCTCTCTATAATCCTTTGTGTCTCCCACAAGTCTGTCTTTCTTACAATATCATGCGTATCCCACAATTTTTTTGTTTCTCCCACAGTTCTCTGTTCTTTATCATAATTCTTTGTTTCTTCCACAATCCTTGTCTCTTCCACAGCTCTCTGTTCTCTCCCACAATTCCTTGTTTTTCCCATAATTCCATTTTTCAAAGCCCTGTTTCTCCCACAACTTCCTGCTTATCCCTCAATCCCTGTCTTTCTCACAATTCTGTTTTCTCCCATAATTCCATGTTTCTTCAACAATATCATTTCTCACATAATTTCTTCTTTCTCTAAGTTCTCTGCTTTCTCTCACAATTCTCCATTCGATTTCTCAAACTGTTTTCTTCTTAAATTCTGTTCTCTACTACATTGTCTCCCCAAAAATTCCATTTCTTTTACAATTCTTTGTTCTCTACCATAACTCCTTCTCTCCCAATATTTGACATTTTCTCTCTCACAATTACCTGCTTTTTTCACATTGCCATCTCTTTCCCATAATTCTCCATTCTCCCCTACAATACTCTGTGTCTCCCACAATTCTCTTTCCCATAATACCTTGTTTCTCCTACAATTTCTTGTTTTTCCCACAGCTTGTTGCTCCCACAATTCTCTGCTTTCCCACAATACCATATGTCTCTCACAATTTGTTCTTTCCACAATTCCCTGCTTTCTCTTGCAATTATACATTCTTACTTCTCTTTTTCAAATCTGTTTTCTCCTATAATGCTGTCCTCTACATTGCCTCCTTAAAATTCTATTTATTTTACACTTCTCCAGTCTCTGCCATAATTCCTCTTTCCAAACTTGACATTATCTGTCACAACTTTCTGTTTTCTTACAGTTCTCTTTCCCACAATTCTCTATTCTCCCCGATAATCCTTGGTGTGTTGCACAATTCTCTGTCATTCCCACAATTCTTTGGTTTCCCACAATTCCTTGTATTGCCCACAGTTCCCCATTCTCTTCCACATTTCTTCATTCTCCCATACATTTCCATCTCTCCCACAATTCTCCATTCTCTACATTCTCTCACAAATCTCTGTTCTTTCCTACAATTCTGTTTTCTTCCATGATTCTTTTTTTCTCACACTTTCCTCTCTCCTCAAATTTCCTTTCTGTCCCACAATTTCTCATTCTCACTAGAATTCCCATTTTTCCCACAGTTCTCTCTCATAATCTCTTGTATTTCCCCTAAGTCCCTGTTTTCCACCAATTTGTTTTTGCCCACAATTCTGTCCTTTCCCATAGTTCTTGCTTCTTCCTAATTCTTTTCTCTTTCTCACTGTCCTATTATCTTTCATACTTCTCTATTTTTTTTTTTTTTTTTTGAGTTGGAGTCTCACTCTGTCGCCCAGACTGGAGTGCAGTGGCCGCTCCCAGCCACTGCAGCCTCGACCTGCTGAGCTCTGGCAATCCTTCCACCTCAGCCTTCCAAGAAGCTGGAACTACAGGTGCGCGCTACACGCC
>NW_007047568.1:251487-350283 GCF_000164805.1 Carlito syrichta
GTAGCTGGAATTACAGGCGCGCGCTACCACGCCCTGCTGATTTTTTGATTTATTGTAGAGATGAGGTCTCGCCTGCCCAGGTGGGTCTCGAACTCGCGGGCAATCCACTCACCTCAGTCTTTCAAAGGCGCGGGATTACAGGCTGAGCCACCGAGCTCAGCTTTATACCTGGATTTTTAATAACCTACTGCAATGGATGCCTGTTGAGATATAGAATTTCAAAAATTAAAAAGCTTTTCAAAGTTAAATGAATATTCTCTCAGAACATTTCCTTCAAGAGAGCAAACACCCAAAGCCCCAGTGCTTCCCCCTCCCACTCCTATTACCCCTCACAGTTTGAGAGGGTCCCTGTTGATTCATTCATATACTGACAGCAAAAAGTGAGTGACACTGAGTGGGTCACTTTTGACTGGTTGGGGCTTGTTTCCACAAGGTCATGAGCTGTAGAGGTAAACATGGAAGGTTTCCTCTATTGAGGAAGGTAGGAAAGGCAGGCACCTCTCTGAAGGTTGTCTCTCTTTTTGGTGAATCACCCTTCAAACAGGAACCTTGGGAGCTCAGAGGCTGCTTTCACTGCTGTGTCTTTTCACTGCTACTGAGAAACCATCATATTAGCATGGACTTCTCCCCTCCCCACCATCACCTGCACAATGGCTTCCCTTGAAAGCCGTGTTAGACCAACGAGCTCTCACTTGTAGGCTCCTCACCCAGTAGCATGCATATGTAGATTTTTCTCAGCAGCTTATCCTCCAAGTAGCACACGAGACACTGTCTGAGAATTGGACATTATTCCACTTCCCTGCACAACCCAACCAGCTCAGGTAGTCTCAGCTTGGGCTCTGGGGGATCAGCTTTCCCCTCACAATGCTCTGCTGTTACTTTCCCTCCCCCAAAGGTAACACCTGGTAGCCCCATCAACGGTGGTTGCTAGGAGAGTGTGCAAGAGAATGTACCCCAGGCCTTGGATTTTGTCGCATTGACCAGATCAAATTTAACACCTTGAAGTGGAGCAGGGCCCAGGTGTCATGTTCTGTGATTCATGCTCAGTGCCTGCTGGTTGGGGTTTCAGTTCCAGGGCTTCAGGGTTTTCAAGGGATATGAGAAAGGCAGCTGAGGGCACAAGAAATATCCAAACTACTGTCATGTGTCACTTGACAATGGGGATATGTTTTAGAAATGCATCATTAGGCCATTTTGTCATTGTACAAACATCCTAGCGTGACTTACAGAAACCTACATCACATCTCGATTAGATAGTAGAACCTGCATCACAACTCAGTTAGATGGTTCAGCCTATGGCTCCCAGACTACAAACCTGCACAGTATGGGACTGTACTGAATACTGTAGGCAATTGGAACACAGTGGTATTTTTGTTACTATACATAGAAAAGTTACTGTAAAGACATGGTATTATAATCTTATGGACCACCATTGCATATGTGGTCTATTGTTGACCTAAACGTTGTTATGCAGTACATGACTGAACATACAAATCTCAGATCTACAGTATGCTCAAAGAATCTCAAAAACCTACCTGGACTCTTGTGAGGCTCATTAAAGGGACACTAGGAAGGGAGTTGGTCCTTGGGCATCATGAGGTCACTGGGCATGCATTTCCTACAGGGACACTGTTCCATCTTTGCACCAATAGGGAGTTAGTTGCCATCCTCCACCAGACTTGTTGAATTGTCTTCTCAGAGACTTGCTCAGCAAGAATACTGTTTCCATGGAGACCGCTAAGACCAGTGGAGAAAGCCCATGGAAATTCCAGCCTGTTGGGAAGCCCGCAACTGCAAACCCCCATCTAGCCAAGCATAGGTACGGGTTGGGCTTGGGCAGCTCCCTTCCAGTGGGATTTGCTTCTAGAAAGTTGTTATGCATGAATATTCTCCTCCGTGGAGCCCCAGGGGGAGGATGAAAGGACCAGAAAGTCTTCAAAGCCACAAGACCCAGAGTACCTCCCAAAGTGTGAGGTCATGGGGGGGAGTGTCTTCAGACCAGACCTTGATCACAAGCCACCATGTGACAGCCCAGCCAAGAGTCTTTTTGAAAAGAATCACAGAAATCACACATGAGTTCCCATGAATCCAGGATGTCCTCATAAACAGTGGTTGACCCTGTTGGAATCAAGTCTTTTGAAGTATCACCAGCCCCCTCCAGCAGGAATGCTGCTCCGGAACTGGGAGGGTTCTTTAGAAGTTTTCCCAGCCGATATGGCTGTTGAGGTTCATGACTCCAACAAAATGGTGCCCTCCGCCATCTTCACCACCTGCCCAGGTTCTCTCCTCAGGACCTGGCTGTGCAGTCCCTGACCAGACAATCCGACCTACCCCTCCTCTCAATTGCCTCTCTTTAAAAACAATTTTTTTTTTGTAGAGATGAAGTCTTGCTATCTTGCCTAGGCTGGTCTCGACCCCCTGGTGTCAAGCAATCCTCTCTCCTTGGACTCCCAAAGTGCTAGGACTCCAGGCGTGAGCCACCGTGCCCAGCCAGCCTTACCCTCTCTTCAAGGAGCCTATCACATAGATTCCCCCAGACTCATCTCAATCCAACCCTGGGAGGAAGCTCTGTGTGCGGTTCCCCCACAGCTCACAGTGCTTGTGTGTGTGTGTGTGTGTGTGTTTGTTTGTTGGGGACCCCCGTAGCATCACACGTGCTTTCTTGGTAGATCGTCACCCTTTTCTGAAGCTCAGGCTCCTCCACCCTTCCCAGGCACATCTCTCCTATTGCCACAGTTTATTACCTGCTCTTTTCCATATAATTTTAACTCACTTGTTTTCCCTGAAGTATCCTCCCAAACTCTGCGTGAGTCTCTTAAAATTGTGCCCATTCCTGTTCTTTATCCTCATCAGTCTTAATTAGTGCTCCAAGGCACTAGCGCTGTATCCAATTACTACCAAGGTATTTACCTGACTGTATTGATCCACCCAATGTGTTTATTGGGCACCTTCTACCTACCAGGTATAGTTTGAGGAATTAGTGATACTGGAGTCACTAAAATAGACAAATTCCTTGTCCACTGAGACTTTATTCTAGTGGCAGAGACAGAGAATGCAAAACACAAATAGGCAGGGCATGGTGGCTTGCGTCTGTGATCCCAGTGTTTTGAGAGGTTGAGGCGGAAGGATTGCTTGAGCCCAAGAGCCTGAGACAAGCTTGGGCAACATAGAAAGACCCTGTTTCTAAAAAAAAAAAAAAAAAAAAAAATTAGCCAGGCATGGTGGCCCATGCCTGGAGCCCCAGCTACTGGGGACGCTGAGGCAGAAGGATCTCCTGAGTACAGGAGGTTGAGGCTGCAGTGAGTTGTGATCGTGCCACCGCACTTCAGACTGGGCGACAGAGTGAGACTCTGACTCAAAAAAAAGTCTCTTGTAACTACCAGTTTCCTCTTTAATTCCCATCTAGGAAGCTCAAAGTAAAACCGGTAACCCATTTTAAATAACCGTGCCACCATGGCCAGCTAATGTTTTTGTTTTTGAGTCAGGGTCTCTCACTCTGTCGCCCAGGCTCAAGTGCAGTGGCATATCATAGCTCACTGCAGTCTCGACTTCCTGGGCTCTGACAATCTTCCAGCCTCAGTATCCTGAGTAGCTGGGACTACAGGCTTACACCACCACATTCAGCTATATTTTTTATTTTTTGTAGAGATGGGGTCTCACTATGTTGCCCAGGTTGGTCTTAAACTCTTGGGCTCAAGGAATCTTGTTACCTCAGTCTCCCAAAGTGCTGGGATTATAGGTGTGAGCCACTATGCCCCGCCTTTCTTTCTTTTTCACAGATGAGATGAATGCTAGGGCTTTGACCAAAGGTGTTACATGAAAAACTCAGTGTGCTAAGTACTGACAGCATTTTCTGAAGCCACTGACAAGCCTTCCAGGACACAGGCACTGTTTTAGTCTTTTCTCTTTCTCTCTGCAGGTTCTGATGCCAGCACAATTGAAATCCACACTGCAAGTGAATTCCGCAACAAAAATGACGGGGACTCTGCTCCCCAAACCCATGGAGACTTATGAAGGCGATGTGCTGAGGTCCAGACCTGCATACCCAACTCTACGTTTCTTTCTTTGCAAGTGTGTTCTCGCCTTCCTGTCACTGTGTTGCCAAAGTGCAGCCCCGCAAACCTCGCTCTCACTACCATATGGGGTTGCCTTTCTGAGGGTTCTTTATGGTAGAAAGAATGATCTATTAGCATGCACTGGAGTGGAAGAATTCCTTCTAGACCACTTCCTAGACTCTTAGTTGCCACTAGGACTGTTTCGAGGCTGGCTGTAATGTAAGTACAAGACTCATGTCCTTGAGAAAGTAGTTAAATAAAGTAACTGATGGAGCCCCCAGCTGCCTTTGACTCTGTCTGAACACCTTTAGCAAAAGAACATACAGGGGTGCCAAAAAAATATACACTTCTTAAGAGATGTTATCTATGTAGTACTTTTTGAAGTTGAATTGGATTACGGTAACAATGTGTAGTATGATGTTCACTCAACTGTGCTTCTGCCATTTGCTTTGACTGTCCTGCCTGTAGCATGGTGATGCTAGCATTCATTTGATTAATGCCATCCTTTGAACAAACATCATACTTGAAGTGTGTATATATATTTTTTGCACCCCCTGTCGATACACAGTTATGTTTGCTTAACAATGGGGAGACTGTGGGAGGAAGCTCTGTGTGCGGTTCCCCCACAGCTCACAGTGCTTGTGTGTGTGTGTGTGTTTGTTTGTTTGTTGGGGACCCCCGTAGCATCACACGTGCTTTCTTGGTAGATCGTCACCCTTTTCTGAAGCTCATTAGGTGTCATTAGGTGATTTTGCCATTGTGTGAATGTCGTAGAATGCACTTATATACACCTTGATGGCACAGCCTACTATACACCCTGGCTAGAGGGTATAGCCTATTGCTCCTAGGATACACACGTGCAGCATGGGACTGTACTGGATATTGCAGGCAACTGGAACACAGTGCTATTTGTATATCTAAACACTTCTACACATAGAAAATGGTTAGTGAAAATAGAGTATCTAGAGCAAATACTCATAACTAAGGTTAGTGATGATGCCAAACAGCAACAAGGTAGACAATCAGCAGAACAACGGTGGGCAGAGAGGCATGGCTTTGATCAGGAATTTAGCCTTTGGTCCCCATATTGTGTTGAGCAATGGCATAGTCTAAGGAGTACTTGGAACCTGACGAGAGCAGATCATTGTTTGTGTCCTCATCTTTCTATCAGTTAAGAAATATGTACGAGAAGCCAGGCATGGTGGCTCACACTTATAATCCCAGCACTTTGGGAGGCAGAGGCAAGAGGATTACCTGAGCTCGGGGGTTTGAGACCAGCCTGGGCAACATGGTAAGACCTCATCTCTACAATAAATGAAAAAAAATCAGCCGGGCATGGTGGCACATGCCTGTGGTTCTACCTACTTGGAAGACTGAGGTGAAAGGCTGAGCCCAGCAGGTTGAGGCTGTGGTGGCCATGAGCGTGCCACTGCACTTCAGCCTGGTGACAGAGTGAGACTCTAACTCAAAAAAAAAATGTGTGTGTGTGTGTGTACACGAGGAGACTTCATGTAGAAAAACATAATTGAAAGATAAAAATAAAATATGTAAACTATTTCTCAACATTAACTCTATTAAGTTCAAGACACTTTTGTATATGAACTGAGGGTCCAGGAAATTTTGCCATATCAATACAGTCTTTTATACATTAAAAAAGGGGTGCCTGACTGAGCTCGGTGGCTCAGCCTGTAATTCCAGCACTTTGGGAGGCTGAGGTGAGTGGATTGCCTAATTCCACAGGTTTGAGACCTGCCTGGGCAACTTGGTGAGACCTCATCTCTGTAATAAACCAAAAATTAGCTGGGCATGGTAGCATGCACCTGTAGTTCCAGCTACTTGGAAGGCTGAGGCAGAAGGATCGCCGGAGCCCAGCAGGTCGAGGCTGCAGTGGCCCCAGCCGTTGCACTCCAGTCTGGGTAACAGAGTGAGACTCCAACTCAAAAAAAAAAAAGAAATTTTTAAAAAGGGTGCCCTTTAAAGATATTTTTAAGACTGAGAAACAAAAATAAGGCGCTATATCAGGACTGCAAGGTAGACACCTGATGATTTGCCATTGAACCTGTCACAAAATTGTCCTTGTTCAATGAGAGGAATAAGCAGGAGCATTCTCATGGTGGAGGAGAACTCTCTGGTGACACTTTTCTGGGCGTTTTTCTGCTAAATCATAATAAGCAGAAGCTATTGTTCCCCCCTCCCCCAGAAAGTCAGTAAGCAAAATGCCTCTTGCATTCTTAAACACTGTTGCCATGACCTTTGCTCTTGACTGGTCTACTCTTGCTTTGACTGGACCACTTCCACCTCTTTGTAGCCATTGGTTTGATTGTGCTTTGTCTTCAGGATTGTACTGGTAAAGCCATGTTTCATCTCTTATAAGAATTCTTCAGAGAAACACTTCAGAATCTTGATCCCACTTGTTGAAAATTTCCATTGACAGTTCTGCTCTTGTCTGAAGCAGATCTGGGCACAATGGTTTTGGCACCCATTAAGTGGAAAGTTTGCTCAACTTTAATTTTTCAGTCAGAATTGTTTGAGATGAACCAATCGAGATGCCCATGGTGTTGACTATGTTTGTGCTGTTAATTTTTGGTCCTCTTCAATTGGGGCACAAACAAAATAATTTTTTTCCTCACAAATTAATGTGGATGGTCTATAACTGGGGGCTTCATCTTTAATATCATCTCATCTTTTTTTTTTAAACAAGTTATCCATTTGTAAACTGCTGATACATTTGTGTCATTGTCCCCACAAACTTTTCATAAAGCATCATTAATTTTACCATTCTTCCACCCAAACTTCACCATAAATTTGATGTTTGATCTTGCTTCAATTTTAGCAAACTGACATCATATACTTTTTAATGCCTCAAACTAGATCCTGTTCAGACATGTAACAGGTTAGCACAAATTTATTTTGAAATCCATGCAAGCCGGGCTCAGTGGCTCAGCCTGTAATCCCGCGCCTTTGGGAGGCTGAGGTGAGTGCATTGCCTGAGCCCGCAGGTTCGAGACCCACCTGGGCAACTTGGCAAGACCTCATCTCTACAATAAATAAAAAATGAACTGGGCGTGGTAGCACGCGCCTGGAGTTCCAGCTACTTGGAAGGCTGAAGCAGAAGGATTGCCGGAGCCCAGCAGGTCAAGGCTGCAGTGGCCGGGAGCAGCCACTGCACTCCAGTCTGGGTGACAGAGTGAGACTCCAACTCAAAAAAAAAAAAAGAAATCTATGCAGTTTTTTCATAATGTATGTTTTCCATGAACTTTGTGAGGCTTCCTTGTGTGTAGTGTGTGTGTGTATAATTTTTTTTCAAAGATGTTGCAGCATGCACTGGGATTGCAGTCCACCCAATGTGTATATGAGGGGGACCCCTAAGTGACATTTTTTGTTTCCCTGGATGAAAAAAACTCTTCAAAGGTGTATTGCACTAAATGCAAAGTACTTTGAAAGTGACTAAATTTAAGAATATACAATTTTTTATAAATAATTTTGGGGGGCCCTCCCTCATATAGAAAAGCAACATACACTATTTTCTCAGAACTCTGCGAACAGCTCTGCCTTGTGACTTCTCTATTAAGATTAGGACTCCATTTTTTTCTAGAAAAGCTATCCAGGAAGTTTCTGAACTTGCAATTCGGGAGTTATAGAGCTGCAGGTGGATTCTGAGCACATCGGGAGGTGGTGCCCACTCAGAGCTAGCCTGGCTCTCTGGGTAACTGCTGCTGCACCTTCCTAAGAGTGGGCCTGGGCAAGACCACACTCTGACCAAAGATGTCAAGGAGATGAGAAAGAATTTTAGATGTTCTTTTTTTTGAGTTGGGTCTCACTCAGTTGCCCAGGCTGGAGATCATGGTTCATTGCAGGATCGACCTACTGGGCTCAGGTGATCCTTCTACCTCAGCCTCCTGAGTAGCTGGAACTACAGACATGAAGCAACACACCACGCTAAATTTTTTGTAGAGACGAGGTCTCACTATGTTGCCCAATCTGGTCTTGAACTCCTGGGCTCAAATAATCCTCCTGCCTCAGTCTCCCAAAGTGCTAGGATTACAGGCATGAGCCACCACATTCAGCTGAATTTTAGATTTTCTAGGGGCATGTACATTCTTCATCTCAGTAGTGACATCCTGTCTGACCCCAGCATTAGAGCCCTCCTCTATTTGAGGATCCCTCCTACCTGATGAGGTATAGGCCCACTCCCCAATTCTAGAAGCACCAAGAGGCCAGTGCTGGCTTTTCCATCCTCCCTTGCAGCTAGAGCAAAGACCATGACCTGGCAGAGCCAATCAGCATGTCTCCCAAGTTAGCAACTCTTGCTCTAGGGGGTGGGCTGCAGAGAAGCACTTCTAGAGAGCTCTGGCAGCGTTGTGGCACCAGGCAGATCTGTTTTAGGTAGCAGCACTGAGTGTACCTTGTCGAGGGCCAGTCTAGCATCCAGTCTCAGGGTGTGGGCAGCACCCATTGCCATCCGTATCATCCTTACTGGTCCAATCAATCCCACAGCTTGATTGTGGCTGTTCCTGTCTGCGGGTCCCTGAGTTTGGTTTTGCATATCCCCAGAGCTTCCCAGCAGCCATTTTATTCACCCTTTTGGGCTTACATTAGCCTGAGTTAGATCCTGAAGCTCGCAAATAAGAACCCAGGGCCCCAACTATCCAGCTGGGATGATTCCTCCCAGACAGGGCACCACGCATCATTGGTTGGTGCCCATGCCACGTGCAGCTTTGACTGGAGTGAGCTGTGAGTGAGCAGACGCTTCTCATGGCTACCTGCCAGGCCCTGGGCCAGGCACTGGGGATAGAAAGAGGTGGTGTGTATGCAGTCAGCCTAGGGAATGAGGAGACAATAACTGAGCAAACACATGAACACATGAGATAGTAATGGCTGGCCTCAGTTCTGAGCAACTTCCCCGTAAGGCTTGTTGTCACAGAGGATCCACATTCAAAGGTGGCTTGTTTTATTGTTTTAAAGTCAGCAGACACTAGTGCACACTGGGCACTAAGGGGAGCGATCAGTGGAGAGAAAGCAAGCATAATGCTGGGAGGCAAGCTCTTGAAGAGGGGACAGGGAACTGGGATCCATAGTCAGGAGTTTGGGTTAGCCTGTGGGTATAGCTGGGAGTGTAGTTTGGGTGGGAAGAGACTGATCCCATCAGGCGGCTTCCACTTGACTTGAATTTACTGGCCAGTATATCAATCCCACCATAAAAACTTTTTTTTTTCTCTCTGAAATGGGATCTTGGTCTGTCACCCAGGCCAGAGTGCAGTGGTTCTATCATAGCTCACTGCAACCTCGAACTTCTGGGCTCGAGCAATCTTCCTGTCCCAGCCTTCCAAGTAATTGGGACTACAGGCATGCCCCACCATGCCCTGCTAATTTTTTTTTTCCTGGGAGAAATGGGGTCTTGCTGTGTTGCCCAGGCTGGTCTTGAACTCCTGGGCCTAAGCGACACTCTTGCCTTGGCCTCCAGGTAGCTGGAACTACAGGTATGTAGCACCTTGCCCAGTTAAATTTTAAAAAATTTTTTTGTAGAGACAGGGTCTTGCTATGTTGCCCAGGCTAAAAAGTTTTTTAGTAGCCTACTCGTTTTCCCCATTTCAGGGTAGGATACCACCTTTAGCACCATCTGCAATTGTGCCATTGTATAAAGTGGAATGTTCTGTGGAGTGTCTCTAACTAAGCCCCTTTAGCTTGAGGATAACTCTATTGCTAGCCAAAGTTCCCATTCTCCAGAGATTCTAGCTAAAGTTTAATCTATAAATGACATCCTCTCTTCCTGTCCTGCTGTCTCCCTGTTATTCTCCAGATGGACCAATGTCCTCTTGCCTTTCTTACTGTGCTCCAGATGAGACACTTCAGAGACAAAGGACCCAGACTGGAAAAAAATGTTCGGCTGAACTCCAAGTGTATTTTCGGGGCATAAATTTGTTCCCCACCCCCTCCTACCCTTTTCTTGCACTGCACAAGTGACTTCCCAATTTCCCTCAGTAGCAGCAGCCAGCTTCCACAGGTGCATAGAACTTTCTATGCACATGAAGAACATTCTCAATCATCCTTTTGGAAGACCATTCAGGTGGGAGAGACTAGAAAAAAAGAGATCTCTGTTCAGTGAGTTGCGTAGATCCCAAAACTTTTTGGCATCAGGGACTGGTTTTGTGAAAGAATTTCTCCACAGACTGGGGGGTGGGGTGGGGGGTGGTTTGGGGATGACTCAAGTACATTACATTTATTGTGCTTTTATTTCTATTATTGTTACACTGTGACATATAATGAAACATGCAGCATCATTCTCTCAGCTCCACCTCAGGTTACCAGGCATTAGTTTCTCATAAGGAGTGCACAACCTGGATGCCTTGCATGCGCAGTTCACAACAGGATTCACGCTCCTATGAGAATCTAATGCCACCTCTGAACTGACAGAAGGCAGAGCTCAGGCGGTAATGCGAACAATGGGAAGCGGCTGTAAATATAGATGAAGCTTCACTTGCTTAACCACTGCTCACCTCCTGCTGTGTGGCCCGATTCCTAACAGACACTGGTACTGGGAGTTGGGGACCCCTAAATTAAGCGGGATCCTCAATGCACAAAGGAAAATATTTCAGAATCACTGTAGTGAAGGGTCCCATCTATCTAAAGACTGAAGAACTTGGGCAATCGTGGGTCCCAATCAAGGTTCCTCTACACCATAAAGAACCCATTGAAAGTTATTAATATGTCACCAGCATTGTGATGGAAGCCAGCAAAGCTGCACATCCCATATGCATTTATCCTGAGGAGCTCTTTCATGTGTTTTGTGGCCTGCCACCATGTTTCCACAAGTTTCTTCCAGGAGCTTTCCCCAGATCCACCACCTGGGAACACACTTGCTCTACTTGGCAGGGGTTAGAAAAATACAAAAGTGAGTAGGCTTTATGCCACGTAACACCGGAAGATGGGATATTCAAGACCTGAATTTGGGATCTGGACCCTCCAGGAGTGTGGGTCAACAGTGAAGGCCACAGGCACGCTTGGATTCTTCCCAGGGAATTATCCACAAAAACCTTGAACCCAGAGGAAGTAGGGATGGCCCCCAGCCCTCTGCTTTATCCTAGTGCAGAATCAGCAGGATTAGAGGGAAATGATACCATTACTTTCTCCGTGACTCACCTGCACAGTGAAACCTTAGACTCAGAGTGTGCTTGCCTCTTGGCCTCTGAATCTACCACCTCCTTCATAGAACAGGAACAGCCATGTCCATTAACTAATTACATTAGATAATACCCACCAATTAACTAAAGTGGCATAAATGAAAACACATGGCAGAGTCTGGCCCAGAGCAAATGTCAGTCAGTGTTTGCCACATGTTAGTTTGCATGGTGCAGACGTAAATGTTCAGTCACCCCATCCGGTAACCTTCAAATCATTCAGGGCTAATCTGTGAACACAAACTCCCTGTGAACCAACCTTCTGACGAGAGAAAATTCATTTGCCTTAACTTCTTCAAACAGCCAGTCTGGAGAAAAATAAAGGAAGCCCACTGAAGCCTCGCTCCCCGTGTATAAGTACCTGTCAGAACAGCTGGGCTGCTGTGGCTGCTGCGCTCAGTCCCTCTTCCCCCATCTAACAGGGCAGGCCTGAGAAATGGCACCCGAGTTCCTTTCTCCTGGAGAAAACATCAAGTTCTGTCTTCAGTTATTGGTGTCAACAGGGGCCCAAGAGTCGCCGAGTGAGATGAAAAAAGCACAACCACCAAGTTCTCTAATATCAAAATAGAGCGATTTATTCAAGACACTGAATATGATCTGTTGATCTCTCTTGAAACAAATGAGCTACAACACACAAAGTGATTCTTTTTTTCCAAAGAGCGTGAGGTGAGTATAGGTGAAGAGGGTCGATGCTGTCTAAACAGAATCTGGAAAATGCGGACAGAGAACCACATCTGGCTGCACGTCTGACACAGACAATAAAAACTGCAGAAGCCAGAATTCATAACTTCAGTGAGTGGCGAAGGAATATTTCTGCATTTGACAAGAAACACAATTTTTTTCTTTAAAAATGGTGAACAGAAGGTTAAAAAAGAGAAAAGTAACAAGGAACAAAGCAGACCCTTACAATTGACAAAGTGCACTTCACTTGGCTCCATGATCTAGTTTTTAGAAAGACAAAAGTCAAGTCCTATGATGTCATGAGGGGTCAGAGGGTTTCACCCTGTAATGTCCGGCCCTTTTGGTCCCCTGTGGGGCAGTATCCCTTTCCCAGGTATGTTCTGGACATGACCCTTGGTCACTTCGAACCCAACCAAAGATTCCAGGAAGGACTGTCATGTTACATCTACTTTCAAGGTCAAGATTGGTCACTAAGACTCAAGCATTCCTTACCATGTTTTAACAGCTATAAACACCACTGAACAATAACATTTCACACAGGCCACCCCTCAATTACAAAGATGAAATCTACAAAGTTTCCAGCAGAAGAAAGGACAATCACGATGTACAAAAGCCGGAGGTCCCAGAAGTGACTGGAGACCCCTTGTTTTGCGGAGAATGGGGATGGGCTGGAGGGGTGCGGGCTGCCTTCTCACACTTGGTCCCCTTGTGGCCCGCAGGAAGTTCCTCTCGGGGTAGGCTGGGAAGCCAGGGGTGCAGACAGTCTCCCTCCGTCTTCCTAAAGGTTCTCTTGTACACAGGAATGGAGACTGTGAAGGCCTCACAGCCCTGGGCTCCGACCTCACAATTCTGACATGGTTCACGTTCCTTAAGAGGCTGCAGCTGACACTTGGGTGAGAGGTGAGACCCTGGCTCCCGATATCACATGAAGATTGTCTAGTGAGTCCCTTATGATACATGAGACCATCACCAACCTACAGTCGTTTCTGGTTGGTCAAACACAAGCTGTGTCCCGACAAGGGGCTGACCTTTGACAGCTGATGATCTGTAGAGATTATGCATTTTCCTTTTGGGGGGAGTAAAATGATGTTCATCTGGACCCCAAAAACTGTACCCTAAACTCAATGAATCCGTGGGGCAGAAACTATCACCTTATCCAGGGACGGCTGCTCTCTTTGAAGATGGGCATGGGGAATCCATAGAACTTTGGCCTTCTTTGCTAAGTGTTACGGAAACAGCTCGAGTAAAACCCACATCTTGGAAAAAGAGTGCTTCTGGTGTTTTGGGGTTTGAATAATTCACATACCCAAGCAGAGGCCAATTAATTGTCTGAGAATGATCAATGTACCCTAGCTTTTGCAGCAGTCCAGCAGAAAGCCGTGGCCTTACCTTGATGGCTGATTTTCAGCTCTGCAGATGGATGCCACCCTCTGAATAACAACCTGTCTCATTGCTGGAACACACACCAGGTTGAACCCTGCTCACTGTTCACTGCTGGGCAACTTCGCAGCACCTGTGGGCCTGGCCAACTTCCCCAGCCTTTCCTATGGCCACAGAAAAACCAATGGAAAAAAAGGTCCTATCTTTCGGACTCTTCCCCAATGCTAATTTAAAAATCAAGCCAGTGTCAGATTATGACAAGAAAACAAAGGTCACCTGATCCAATGAAAGGAAGCCCCTCTAGGAACATAAAGCCTTGTTTAATGTTTTTTAAACGGTAAAAAGATTCATTATTTTAAAAAACTCAACAATCTTTCTCCTAGTCGCTTGTGAGAGAAAAAAATTAGAAAGGCAGCAATCATTAGTGACACACTACCTCTATAATTCACCTTCAGGAATGAAAACCTTCCTTCTGTGTTTGTTTTTGCCATTGTTAAACCAAGTGACATGCTGGAGCCTCTACATCAGCTCTGCAAGGACTTGCCAAGCCTGCTCTAGGTGAAATGACCGTCGGTGGTTGTACTGCTGTGAAGAGGATGTAGCCATCAGGCAAAACCGAGCTGAGCCGTCAGTTCTGACGTTCAGTCCTCTTGGTTCTGGAACTGCCTCCTCGGGATCAGAGAGCACACTGCTCTGCACTGCTTTCCTGCCAGCTACCAAGGTAGACTCACACTGAAAGATACAATGATCTTCTTCCAATCTACAGGGTTGGGATCTTGCTCACTGGTTACAAAGCCATCTCGCTGCTAACCCATAAGACTGACCCTTTCCCACCCAGAGTTTTTCTGACCACCTTTAGGAAGCTGAGGGGAAGGGAAAAGCTCCCTCAGACCCTGCCTGTGTCTTCTTAAATTCTTTTTAAAATATGAATCACACAAAGCTCTCTATGTCTGATGGCCATTTTAGGATTTTAAAATTGTTTTAACATAAAAATATTTTTTTCCAAAAATACTCCAGGCTCTTTCTCTTATAAGTCATTTTTTTCTCCTGTAAAAAGTCCCCCTGCCCTGCCTTCTTACATAAAGCACTTATTATGTGCTGAAAGTGCCCTTTGAGAACTAAGATCTGAAGCAACTATGAGAAGGTGGGGGGGGGAGGGGGAGGGGGAGAGGGAGAGGGGGAGAGAGAGAGAGAGAACACGCGCACACACGCGATAGGTAGGAGTGGGAGGGTAGGACAGGAGAGAGTGGGGAGAAGAAAGTTGTCCATCAGAGATTTTGTCTTCGTGTCCATGTGGCTGTATCTTTGGAGGGTGCACTGATAAAACCAGACCTCACCAGACAAAGGAGAAAGGCAGACAGGGCAGGGAATGACACAGGGAAGAAGTAACAAACCAAAAACAGTTTCTATCTCAGACTGAAGGCCCCCAGAAGACAGAATTTCAGCTGATAGAAAAACCACCAAACGAACAAAGAAGATTCTAGAAAATAGAAAGTGTTGGGATTACAAAGTCGCGCATCTCATCAGTACAAACTGGTTTTTGAACATCCTTTGCAAGAGCAACTGTAGTGTCCAAATTGTTAGGGGAAAACAAAAAAACCACCCTGAGGAGGAGAGTGGTTTTTTTCTTTCCCCATTTGGTTTATCACAGCATTTTGCTTTTTTTTTTTTTTTGGCACAGCTTTTTAAGTTTCTTTCCGTTCAGCCATCAGAGAGCCTGTTCTGGATGAAAACTAATCGGCGCTGTCTAGCCGGTGGCTTTGTGCTTCCTAGGCTGAATGTTCTCGGTGGGAACCGTTCTTTCTCCCTTTAATATGACTGTGTTTGCTTCTGTTATTTGCTTTGTTTTAAACTTCTTGATGAAGATTACGAAGAAATATAAACTCCTGTGGCCAGGGACGAGTTGGTTTCAAAGTACACCCTAACGCAAGTCAAGTTCTTACAGTCTTGGAGCTGACAGAATTGTGTCTAAACAGTGCTGCAATCCCACACACTCGCTGCTGGTCCGTTAGAATTCTTTTCTTTTTTCTACAATATTTTGTGGTTACTTCCGCAGATCTAAAACACACACCTGGAAGGAAAGATAAAGCACTTGTTATCTGAGAGACAACACAAATATGCCTTTGGATCAGAAGTCAGCAAACGATGGCCCTTGCGCCAAATCTAGCCCACCACTAATTTTTGTCACTAAAGGACAGGAATGCCATCACGAAGGGTCAGAGCAGCTCAAATAAGAGTAGAGTGTCTGAGCATCTGACCAACCAAACAATAGCAAATAGCATGGAGGGGAGAGGCCAGGTCAAGGACAACGCTAGGAACTGATAGAGTGGCAGCAACTATCGGCAGGAGGCACAGACCAGACACACCTGCAATGGTGGGGCAGATGACAAGGCAAGCTAAACACACGGCCTCTGAGAACATCTGGGGGCCACACCGACACTCAGCCAACCAGCCATATAACTCCCCTTGCCTTAGAGATCAGGGAAATCTCAAATCCAGGGGCGAAACAAAAATCTAGGTGCCCTACAGAAGCAGAATAGGGCTCACGGGGACCCAGACCTACAGAATAATGCCAGAGAAGCTCAGGCTGGGCGCTCAAACATGGAGATTGAGAGGAGCAGCCTTCTCAGCCTTGGAGCCAGATACTTCTTTGCTGTGGGGCTGTCCTGCACACTGTGGAAGGATTAGCAGTGTCCCCGGGCTCGACCCACAAGATGCCATTTGCATCCCTACCAAAGTAGCCACACACATCAACAATGTTTCCCTCAACACACTGCACAGATAACTGTGGTCCCATAGGATTATAGTACCCTATTTTTACCATTCCTTTTATTTTCTTTTGAGTCAGGATCTCACTCTGTCGCCCAGGCTGGAGTGTAGTGGCACAATCACAGCTTACCAGTCTCGACCTCCTTGGCTCAGGTGATCCTCCTGCCTCAGCCTTCTGAGTAGCTGGGACTATCGCACCATCACGCCTGGCTAATTTTTTAATTTTTCTGTAGAGATGGCATCTCACTATGTTGCCCAAGCTGGTCTCAAACTACTGGGCTAAAGTGATACTCTTGCCTTGGCCTCCCAAAGTGTTAGGATTACAGGCGTGAGCCACTGCATCTAGCCCTTTATTGCCCTTTTTCTATGTTCAGATTCATGTTTTTTCTGTTTTCACTGTGTCACAACTGCCTAGTACTCAGTTCAGGAACATGCTGTACAGATTTGTATTTTAGGAGCAACAGGCTCTACTACCTGGCCTACGTGTGCAGTAGTGTCTAGGTTTGTGTAAGTACCACTCTAAGATGTTTGTACAACGAAACTGCCTAATAGTCCCCATTGTGAAGCGACACATGACTGTAGTGATAACTCCAAATACCTCCAGAGATGGCCTAATGTCCTCAGAGGGGCGAAACCACCTTGGCTGAGAACCAGCCATTTAACTGAGAAAATGTTGACTAGAACAACATTCTGGAAGGGACAAGGAGACGACCAGTCCCAGATGGAACCCAGCCCAGAAGTCTCCTTCCTGTGTACACACAGGCACTGGGCTAGGTTCTCAGCATACGGACTCCACACTCACCCTGGGGACCCATCATGCATCAGCTGCTGACTTTCCCTCTCCCACCGCACCCTGCCCCGCTCCCCTGAAAACCAGAGGTGCTGCTTACAGAGCCGTCAGATGCACTGGCGCCCACTTTGTCTCCTCGGGCATTCCAGCACACCTCGAAGATGCCGCCGGTGCCTCGGTAGCTGTGCACAAGACTTCCACTCTGCAAAGCAAGGCAGCCATCACTGACAGCTCAAGGGATACCTGGAACCCAAGCAAGTGTAGAAGGCACACCCTCATGAAGTCCTCACGCATCATTCTCAGATGGTCAGAGGAGGGAGGAAGCTGAAGAGACCAGAAGGGCTGTCACAAAACCTCAGCTTTGCTGGACTCTTTAAAGGGTAGCATTCTGTGAACTGGGTGAACTGGGAGACAGTCAAGTCAGCAGTGTTCTTCATTATTTTATATTTATAAAATGATTCAAGTGGGCTTTAAATCTTTTGAAGGACTTTTCAGATTATAAAAAAGGGTTGAAGAGATCCAGTGAGTTCTTGATGGGAGGCCGTACCTCACTGATCATGTCATTTTTTTGATGATGTCATTTTGCAGATCCATCTATTTCTAGTAAGCATTTCACAATAGAGACTTTCGCATATTAGTCTTGAGAAGCATATTTTCTGGAAGGGTTATCCAGGGCTGTGAGGCGGGGTTGGCACCAGGTCGGGTCCATGTAGGGTCCCACCATTTCCTTCCCTTCCTTGAGAGGATGTGGGTCACGTGAGGCATGTCCCTGGACCCTGCCAGTGAACAGGGCTCATCTACCACCTCCCTCTGCCATGAGGGGACGTGAGCTTGATAATGCAAACCCTCCTGAATGTCAACCAAGTCAAAAGGAATTGAAGTGGGTAAGACTGAAGGGGGAAGGGAGAGGCCATTTGATCCATCGTGAGGTCAAGCAACCTGCATCCTTGCTTATTTCCAATGGCACTGACCATCTCTCCGTTTCTCTCTTCCATGAGAATAAGTATCAAGAGCTGGTGGCCCAGTACAGTCCTTCATATGACACAGCCCTAGCTCCCGTCCATCTCGACTCTCTATGATGGGTATTCTCCTCTTCTCAGGTGTGGATAGAGCTCCCCACGGTGGTCACCTTTACCCAGATCCTATCTCCTTTTAGTCCCAGGGAAAAGGACAGCCCAACATTGACATACGCTAGGTTACTCAAACATAAAATGTTTCATTTGAAACACTTACAAGGCATGACAAGCAAACACATATTCCCTTTTTTGAGTTGGGGGTCTCACTCTGTTGCCCAGGGTCAGATGCAGTGGTATGATCATGATGCCCACGGCTCATAGCAGCCTCAATCTTCTGGGTTCAGGCAATCCTTCCACCTCAGCTCCCCTAGTAGCTGGGCCTACAGGCACCTACCACCACACCCAGCTAATTTTTAAAATTTTTTTGTAGAGATGGGGTCTTGCTATGTTGCCCAGGTTGGTCTCGAACTCCTGGGCTCAAGCAATCCGCCTACCTTGGCCTCCCAAATTGTTGGGGTTATAGGCATGAGCCACTGTGCTTGGCAGCATATTCCTACATACTCCCAAATTTGCTCCATGGTACAGCTGCAGTACTTGGTGTGGATGGAGGAGGTGGAGCCGGCCTTGCCCCTGTTGGCCGGTCCCCTAGAGGGCTTGCATGCAAGGATACTTGTCCACCCTTTAACTTACCCTCTGAAGGATACTTGCCATAGGGTGGCATTTCCAGTGACAAGATAACTGGCTCATGTTTTTCCTGGGTGACTGCCAGCACACAAGAAGAGGATGAGGCAGGTGGAAGGTTTCATGCCACAAACTCAGAAAAAGTAAAGAGAAGCCAGTGGCTCTTCCAAGGAAGACTGTGTGCTGAGATGACAAGCTCTGAGTTCTGACTCTGAATCAAGTGGTCAGGAGACCTGAGGACACGAGACACCGACACCCTTCCTGGGGGAGGGGAATCTGCCAAGTATCTCTTGTGGGGGAGTAGACCCCATGTCCCACAGGGAAAACATGGCAGACAGCATCCTATTCCTGAGCACTGTTCTGGGTCTAGGTCACTGAAAATGTGGCTATCTGGGTACTCCTTTCAGAAAGGATTCAGCTGCAGGGGTCAGGTGATTACCTGGGTATTCCAGATATGGACACACTTGTCAAAGGAACCACTGGCCAAGTATCTCCCGTCAGGGCTGAAAGCAACGCTGTAGACAGGTTCCTGGTGCTTAGTGAGTGTGTGAATGCAGACACCTCTCTCGACATCCCACAGTCGCACCGTGGAATCGAACGAAGCACTAGGAAGATGAGAGAGAAAACATACTTGTGTAAACATGTGAGTTTTTAAACTTTTCCCTACAATATGGGACCGATTTCAGAGGCGTACCTTTCTTTCTCAGCTTTTATGTTTTAAAAGACATAAGAAGAGCTTGTTCTCTTCTATAATACAATTCAGAGGTATTGAAAACAAGCTGATAACCACATTTATTTCTTCCTTTCTTCCCTCTCTTTTTTATTTTTTGTAGAGATGGGGTCTCACTATGTTGCTCAAGCTGGTCTCAAATTCCTGGCTTCAAGCCTCCCAAAGTGCTGAAATTACTGATGTGAGCTACCATGCCCAGCCTGTTTCTGCATTTTCTAAAGATATGAATAGTAAATACTTCTGTGGAATATTTACCAAGTTCTCTTTTCTTTTCTTTCTTTCTCTCTCTCTTTTTTTTGAAATAGGGTTTCACTCTGCTGCCCAGGCTGGAATGCAATGGTTCACTGCAGCCTTGACCTTCTGGACTCAAGTGATCCTCCTGCCTCAGCTCCTAAGTAGCTGGGACTACGTACTACCATGCTTGGCTAGTTTTTAAATTTTTTGTAGAGACAAGGTGCTCACTATGTTGCCCAGGCTGGTCTTGAACCAATCCTCCTGCCCCTGCCACCCAAAGTGCTGGGATTACAGGTACAAGCCATTGCGTCCGGCCAAGAACATTTACCAAGTTTTCCAAACTGCTCTTACAGTTTAAAACACAACATCTATTATTGCCAACTAAATCAGTGCAGACAGCCATATTTGGAAAAACAACAAATTAAGTGAATAAATATTTTAAAAAGTTAACCCAGGGAATTAAAATACAGTCACATCCACATATGTGATCACATTGCTAAGAAATGCAAATTTTAGTTATTTTCAAATTTAAAAAAATAGTACTGACCACAAACCTGTTATATGGCTGTCTTCTTCTCAGCAGGGACCCACTGGGCACTGGGATGTCCCTTTCATACTTACTGACTTAAAAGGATAACTCATGCTCCTAATGATACATACGACGCAAAAGCACCTTCTGAGTCAGCAAAAAGTGATCATATCATCACTCCATGAATTCTAGGACAGTTACTTGAAATGTGAGAATGATGGCCTTTATGTTCTCTGGCTCAGCCTCTTAGTAGATGCAGGAATTCCACCCCGCCTTTTCTAAGAGACGACCTCGGGGTAAACACAGTCAACTACATCCACACTGCCCGGTGTGGACACCCATCCACTCAACCACCATACCGCAGAGAGGCTGGGCGCTCCTTTCTCTACAGGAGCACAGTGCTGACCACTCACTTCTCTCCACAACCCTCTTTTCTGGAACTACAAAGAAGAAAGCCCCTGCTGCTTCCTGGTAGCCCAACATTCCTCCCAAACTTTGTCTTTTCCAGGGTCAAGAAACATCCATGTTTACTGGACCCAGCTTTGTGTATTCCTATCACAGTTTCAGACCCCTAAGTGTCCTGGCAGTCAGTCTCAGAATCTCTTTGGCTCATTCTTCTAATGTTAAAGTCCTGAAAGTGGAATGTCACATTCTGAACCAGGTCTGACGAGCATCAGGACATGAGGATTTTGCTGACAAACCCAGAGTGATGTGGTTTTGTCATGTAGAATCACTCTTCCCAATGCTGGCATCTGACAGACTGACCTCTCCACATCCTTCTACACTGGTGTCTTAGGAGATTCACTAAATGGTCAGGTCGGGTCTGGCCAGGACTGGAGAAGCTGTTCTCACTATTCAAAATAGATGCCACCAGCAGCTCAGCATGGAGCCACATCATCCAAGCCCAAGGTCTACATGAACCGAGCCCAAGGTCCATGATAAAGTACTTCACTTTTCCTTTTCTGTCTTAACAAAAACCTTGGTCAAGGTAAAGTGTTTGAGGCTTGGACATAGAACACATCCATCCTATCAGCCTCTTGACCAAAATCCTCCTCACTTTAAAGGTAGGTGTCACACAATCATCTTATCTCAGTCCCTTCAAAGTGACCTACCACTTCATTTCATTTGGAAGGGCTTCAACTTTCACTTTAGCACAATTTCCTGTTCCTTTTTGTGTAAGTTTTCTTGTATTTATTTATTATAGAAACAGGGTCTCACTCCGTCACCCAGGCTGGAGGGTAGTGGTGTGATTATAGCTCATTGTAGCCTCAAACTCCTGCGCTCATGCCATCCTCCCATCTCAGCCGCCTGAGTAGTTGGGACTATAGGCACATGACACCATGCTTGACAAATTTAACATTTTTTTTTTTGTAGAGATGGGATCTTGCTATGTTGCCCAGGCTGGTCTCAAACTCCTGGTCTCAAGGAATCCTCCTGTCTTGGCTTCCCAAAGTGCTGGGATTACAGGTGTGAGCCACCACACCTGGCCATGAGTAAGTCATACTGCCTGTGCTAACTCAGCTACAGTGAGTGAGGCTGCTTTTGGAAACTGACGCAGGGCTGGGCAGGCTGCCTGTCCTTACCTTGCCAACATAATGTTGGAGCTTGGGTTGCTGGTGGCTGGCCCAGTGGGGCTCCACTTGATGGTGTAGATCTCTTTGCTGTGAGCCTGAAGATCATGGACACACACGTCCTGCTTCATGCTCCAGATCTAGAGGACACATGGGCAACAACATGAGCAAATGCTGTTCCTTCACCCAGGAACAATTTGGCACCATTCCTTCCACGAGCACACATTAGGTTGGGGCCCGTGAGGTGGCCTGTGACAAATCAGCCCAGGAAGTGCTAGGGGAAGGCAGGACTCTCAGCAGGACCCTCAAATGTTAAGTGGGAGTTCACTGGGTGACAGGAAGGGAGCCTGGTAACAAATCATCCTCAGAGAGCCATGAACAGGAGATGGCATCGAGTGCCTGGGGTTGCGTGAGATGAACCAGCCCATCACTTCAGACACCGACTCTACCTTCAATGTCATGTCATCTGAGCAGGATGCTAGCAACATTCCAGAAGGATCCCATTTGATGGCATTGACCTCGTTCTGGAAGACAGCAAAGGGTTTGAAAGACATCAAGGCCTGTGGGTAGATAAGGCGGCCCTCCACCAGGGGGCAGGAGCACGCTGTCATCGCTGCCACGGCCTCTTGGGATTTTCCAATAGCAGAGAGTGCAACAGGAGGACCATCTATTTTTCTCTTTTTCTCACTCTGCCTTTTTCATTTCTATAAAAGCGCAGCCATGTACCACACATAACCAGCCGCCCTCATCCATACTTCTTTAAGGAAAAAAAATCCCTACTAAGAAGGAGGCCAAATGAAGAATTCACATACGATAAAGTGCAGCAAACAAAGCCAATAAAACCTGTTTCTCTGTTTTTCTTTTCTTCTTCTTCTTTTTTTTTTTTTGAGTTGGAGTCTCACTTTGTTGCCCAGGCTGGAGTGCAGTGGCACACTCATGGCTCACATCAGCCTCAACCCCCTGGGCTCAGGTGACCTTTCCACTTCAGCCTCTCGAGTAGCTGGGACTATAGACGCGTGCCACCATGCCCAGCTAATTTTGTTTTTATTTTTTTGTAAAAACAGGGTCTTGGTATGTTGTCCAGGCTGGTCTCTAACTCCTGGGCTCAAGTGAGTCCCCCACTTCGGCCTTTCAAAGTGCTGGAATTATAGGTATGAGCCACCAAGCCTCGCTGTAATCAGTTATTTTTAAAACTGGACTTTGAAAATCACTTACTTAAGCATTTAAAAAATTAATTTTTTAGAGATGGAATTTCAGTCTGTTGCCTAGGCCGGAATGCAGTAGTGTGATTATAGTTCACTGCTGCCCCCAACTCCTAGGCTCAGACGATCCTTCCACTTCAGCTTCCAGACTTGGGACTGTAGGCATGCGCCACCATGCCTAGCTAATTTTGGTATTTTTTGTGTAGAAACAGGTCTTGCTATGTCGCCCAGGTAGTCTTAAACTTCCAGTCTCAAGCGATCCTCCTGCTTCGGCCTCCCAAAGTGCTGGCATTACAGGTAGGAGCCACCGCCCCTAGCCTCCTATGCACTTTAAATACCACAGCTGCTCCCTGAGTCTACATTCATGACAAGGTGGTGAGAGGCAGAGGGGGAGGGAAAGGCAAGGGGTGATGCATCTGAGCTAGTGTCCAGTTTGCATAGGGAAACGGCTGCCTCAGGTGGAAGACGGGGCAACCAGATGCACAAGCACATCCAGGTATCAGTGGGGAGACACACGTGGCGGGCAGCAGGAGCACACGTGGGGGAAACACACTTGCCTGGCCTTGCTAACAGGTAGGGCACTTGGGAGCAGCAGTGGCGGGCTCCAACAGGCAGGCTCTGGGGACTGCGGTCAGCTCCCAGGTCCCCAGGACCTCCAGGCTAAGTCCTGGAGGAACAATGTACCCCGAGGGCAAGGAAGAAAGGGACACACAGGGGACAGACACTTAAAAGGATCAGCCAGCAGCAAAGTCTCAGTGGGGTATGGCCCGCAGGAGTGGGGGACAGAATGCACCAGTCAGAGACTCCCAGGAGTGGGCGCCTGCAGAGCCCCATCTGCCCAGGGCAATCCCATTCACTTATGCCAGCTGTCCCAGCCTCACATATGACTCATTTCACACCAATAATTAATTTTCTAAATAACTTCACACCCCTAAGTGCTCTGGTTTGGATGACAAATGATATATGGTCATGCTTTTTCTAAGGACACTGAGTTTTGAAGGGTGTGATCTGTGTTCCATGTGGCCCGGGTGGCAAGTGACCCAGGAAAGGGAGGAAGAAGCCTGGAGTCCCAGGAGCAGGCTGCTTCATGAGCCAGGGGATGGCAGAGGGGCACACTGGAGAGGGGGTGAGCGTGAGAATGTGTGTGTGGGTGTCTGTGTGTGTGAGGGGGTGTCCCTGTGGGTATGTGTGCAAGGACTGTTCAGTTGACTCTGACTGCAGCTGGTGAGAGGAAAAGCCACAGGCCAGTGCCCATGTACTGTCCCAGCAGACCCACAGTCTGTCCTCTAGAATGGCACACAGTCCCCAGGGTGGAGGCACAGTTCCTAGGCAGCATCCAGCACGGCTCCAAGACCTGGACTGAGTGCACTTACAACCCTTGGCTGCAGGGTGACCCACGTAAGAGGGCCAAGGGCGTGGCGGTGGTCAATCCCTAGCAGGACACACAGGTACCACACAGCGGTACCTGCAGTCCTCTTAAGAGCCAGAGGATAGTCCAGGGTTAGAGGAGAAACAGGTTCAGGCCAGAGCCATGAGGAGAGGGGCAGCTTTGAGCCACAAGGTGGTGTCAGCAGGACCACGGGAACCTGGGACACCAGGTGCCAGAAGAGGCAGGTACTAGGGAAATGAGGGCTTAAATGATGGCATCCCTCCAGGGACTCTGATCATCCTCCCCTGCTGTAACAGGAGGCTCCCCAACATGGAATGATATTCTGGGTGCTGGTGAAAAAAATGCAAGAAGCCATGGGCCTGTCCTTGACACACTTTCTGCGGGAGGCAGCCATGCAGACAGTGGCCACAGTGACCAAGACTTCAGTGAGCAATGGGGGCTTGGGTGGTGCCATAAACTCTCCTCAGAGAGCCCAGAGGACATGGCGATAGGTCTCAGAGTATGGGAAGATTCTCTGTCAGACCAAAGGCTGCCTGGAGTCTAAGGTGGGGAGTGTGGGCTTTTTGAACACTAGAGAGATTTGGGAAAAGACCAGAGAGCCTCTGATCCCACACTAAAGAATCTGCTAGTGTGGCACATGGGTCAGCTAAATCAGCTCTTGTTCACACTGTTGTTCCCTGGGGTGTGATAGGATTTTTTCTATCTCTGTATCACTGATTTTACTGTCTGATGACCACATGCCTAGGTTTATGGTGTGGTTCTCTTTATATTTGCTCTGCTAAGCTTCTTGGATTAAATGTATGATGTTTCCCACCAAATTTAGAAAACTTGGCCATTATTGCTCCAATAATTTTTTTGGCCCACTTTCTTCTTTCCCATTATACATCCATGTTTAGGGTGCCTGATATTGCCTTGTAGGTCACTAAACCTCTTCATTTTTTTCTCAATCTTTTATCTGTTCTTCAAACTGGCCAATTTGTATGATCAGTAACCTTTTGCAACCGCCAATCTGCTGTCATACTCATCTACTAATCTTTTCATTTTAGATATTATACTTCTCAGTTCTCAAATTTCTATTTTTTTTCTGTAGAGATGGGGTCTCACTTTGTTGTCCAGGCTGATCATGAACTCCTGGCCTCAAGCAATCCTCCACCCTCAGCCTCCCAAGTAGCTAGGATTACTGGCATGAGCCACAGCACTAGGCTTCATTTGTTTTTTAAAGACTTATTTTTCCATTTTCTGGACATTACCCATCTATTGTGTGCATCACTTATTGTGTGCATCTTTTCCTTTATGCCTTTGAAGTCATAGCTACTTTAAAGTCTTTGCTGCAAAATCCAACACTGAGATCGTTTCAGGGCTGGTTGTTCTCACTGCCTGCCCACAACTGGGTTAATCCAACCACCTGGGATAGCCTAACAGCTCAAGCAGCAGGGGCTGCAGCCATCACAGTATCTTTGAATTCTAGGCATAGATGAAACAGCTCCCACATCTCATTCTCATGAACTTGAGTCCGAAGATCAGAATTCCCACTTACTGTGTGTCCTTGGAAGGTTTTGACTGGGCGGTCACAGCCGAGCCGGCACACATGGATACACATGTCTGTGCTACAGGAGGCAAAGGTCGTGTTGTTCTGCCAGTCCACATCAAGTGCAGGGGCTGTGGGGCAAGGACGAGAGGGAGCACATTTACAGTTACTCACTGGGCACAGAGCTCCCTGACTTAGAACAATGAAGAATACAGTCAAGCAGTCTCATTTAGTGACATGATAATAAACATTCCCAGCGTGAGCATAGCCACTTCCCTTCTTTACAAAAAAATTAATTTATTTAATATTTTTAAGGGACAGGGTTTCGCTCTGTGACCCAGGCTGGAACGCAGTGACACAATTAAAGCTCACTGTAGCCTTGACCTCCTGGGCTCAAAGATCCTTCTGCCTGGGTCTCAGGGGAGCCCAGCACCATATCCCTCTTGGGCCAGCAGGAGGGTGTAGAGGACATTTGCATCTTGCAAACCCTAGAGCAAGCCTCAACACGAAATGCTTCTGACCCGAGGCTCTTTGGGCTCCTTCCTCTCTGTAGTCACAATTACTTTAAGGGGCATTTCAAACAACTCCAACTTACTAATTTTGAATTACAAAAAAACCCCACCAAACTCACCTGAATGAAAAGGAAACTGCTGTTTGGCTTCTCCTGTGTGGGCATCCCAAATTATTGTTGTCTGTGCTCGGCAAACAAAGGAAAAAGTTAGTAATTATTATTCTTACAAAGTTTTCTCTAGAAAAACGTATCATGCAGGAAAAGACAGTGAGTGCCTCTCCTCAGAAGCCAGCACTCTCCAACAGAGGTAGAATGCAAGCCGTATGGGCTATTTTTAGTTTTCTAGTATTTACATTAAAAAGAAGAGAGAGGCTGGGCGACATTAAAAAGAAGAGAGAGGCTGGGTGCGATGGCTCAGCCTGTAATCCCAGTACTTTGGGAGGCCGAGGCGAGAGGATTGCCTGAGCCCATAGGTTCGAGACCAGCCTGGGCAACTTGGTGAGACCTCGTCTCTACAATAATTCACAAAAAAAACCTGGCTAGACGTGGTGGTGTGCATCTGTAGTTCCAGCTACTTGGAAGGCTGAAGTGGAAGGATCGCCTAAGTCCAGCAGGTGGAGGCTGCGGTGGCCTTGAGTGTGCCACTGCACTCCAGCCTGGGTGATAAGAGTGAGACTTCAATTCAACTCAAAAAAAAAGAAAAAAGAAAAAAGAAAAGAGAAATCGGTAAAACTACCAATAGATTTCATTTCATGTCAACAGAGCCAAAATCTTATTGTTTCAACATGTGATCAGTATCAATTATTTTTTTCCGAGTCAGGGTCTCGCTCTGTCAACCAGGCTGGAGTGCAGTGGTATGGTCATGGCTCACCACAGCCACAACCTCCTAGGGGCAGGCGATCCTTCTGTCTCAGCCTCCCAAGTAGTTGAGACTACAGGCATGTTTTATCATACTCAGCTAATTTTTTGATTTTTTAAAATAGAGTTGAGGTCTTGCTACGTTGCCCAGGCTGGTTTCCAGCTCCTAGGCCCAAGCAATCCAATCCTCCCACCTCAAGCTTCCCAAGGTGCTGGGATTATGTGTGAGTCACTGTGCCTGGCTGGTCTGAAAATCTTACTGGGATATCTGGCATTCTATTTCTTCCCATCCTAGGTCTTTGTAACACAGCGTGTTTTACATGTAACAATTTGGATGGCCACATTCCATAAGCCCATCAGCCACATGTGCTTGTGGCTCTGATAAGGACACAGCAGCCTTAACCGATACTTGGGAAAATGATCAACATTGGTGGGATTCTCCCTCATCCCCAAATGCAGAAAACCACTGAAAACCCTGTCACAAAACTTATCTAAATGTATTTTTGGCATTTTTTTTTCCAAATAAAAGGCTGCAGAAATGAGCATTTTTGAAAATTCCCCGGCCCATCACTCCATGAATTGGGGCACTAGAGACAGCAAAGCCATGAGATTATATTGGGAGCAGGCACCGGTCTACTGGCCTATCAATAAGGAGCACAGGTGATCTCTGCCTTAGAAACAAAGTAAATCATGACTTCTTATACTCACTGACGCAGACTGGGAAGCGGCTTAGAGGCAGCTCAATGAATACCACTGGAATTAAGTCTTCATCCATCTAAATTTCCAATTTAATTGGAAATCTTACACTCTCGGTCAGTGACACTCAACAAAGATTTTGCTTTCAGGAGAACTAGTTATATTTTGTGCTGACAGGAAATTTTCAGAGGAAACGTACAGAGCAGTAAGAGTCTTTGAAACTTAGTACTCCCAAATTTTAAGTCAGCTCTAAACCAATTACCATTTGTTTGTTTGGGGTATGACTTTGTTTTTCCAGTCAGGGTCCTACTCCATCGCCTAGGCTGGAGGGCAGAGGCACAATCACAGCTCATCACAGCCTTGACCTCTTGGGCTCAGGCAATACCTTCTACGTCAGCCTCCTGAGTAGATGGGACTACCTGGGATTTTTTTGTAGAGCAGAAGTCTCACTATGTTGCCTAGGCTAGTCTCAAACTACCAGACTCAAACTATCCTTCTGCTTCGGCCTCCCAAAGTGCAGGGATTACAGGCATGAGTCACCATGCCTGGCCTCTTAATTTAGCCACACACAAGCAAGTCTGGCACTGCAGAGAATTTATACACTCTTTCACAGTTCTCTGATACAATTCCACATACTACATTAGTAATTGGATCATTTAGTTGATGCTTATGTTAAACACATTGGACAAAAGAAAACACTAATTACACAAAAGTTTTGAAGGCTCTAACATATATTTTGGGCTAAGCAAACACTGAAGGTCAACACCAGTGTCCCTGTAAATTACATTTTCTCCACGGGTGTTACATACAAGGACATTATTATTATTCCTGTTGTGCTTAACTAAGTAATGGTGGATACTACATAGCCCAAAAGCCTAATCTGATTCCAAACATGCATTTTTCATGGATCATACAATTCATCACCTGGTAGAGATAATTGATAATTGTGAGAAAAACACAAATGAATGTTAAAAAGATAGGAAAGAGGCCACGAAACAAAGACCTATTTAGAATTCGAGACAAGTCAAAGGGCAGTAGTTAAAGGTGATCCAGGGTTTCAGTCCCTCCCTCCACTCTACACCAGTTGTGTGTCCCTAGGCAAATTAATAAACCTGTCTAGGTTCCAGTTCCACCTCTGTAGAATGGGAGTGCTCATACTCATGTCGGCCTCCTCTCTTGGCAGTACTGGATGTAACCAGTTAGCACGGGTAGTAATCATGTGTCTGATATTGAGAAGTGCTGTCGTTTCCTAGAGGTCTTTTTTTTTTTTTTTAAGTCAGAGTCTCACTGTTGCCCAGGCTGGAGTACAGTGGCATGCTCACGATTCACCGCAGTCTCCAACTACTGGACTCAGGCGATCCTTCTGCCTCAGTCTCCTGAGTAGCCAAGACTACAGGCACACGCCACCAAGCCTGTCTAATTTTTTGGATTTATCATAGAGACGAGGTCTCACTATGTAGTCCAGGCTGGCCTTGAACTCCAAGGCTCAAGCATTCCTCCCGGCTCGGCCAGCAAATACTGATGGCCTACCAAATGCACAACACAGTGCTGTGCATGCATATTACTTGAATTAGAACAACCTAGGAAAAACCTGATGGTAGCTACATGAGAAGATAATTTAATGCATCAACCACAGCAACTTGACTTTTTAAATATTACATATTAGGCTGCCAAGTCTGAATGAAGGGTTGCTTGGCTTAAAAGGAAGAGACATAAAGAATGAATGACTCATTGATCTACAGAGTTATACCCTAGTTCAGGGGTTGGCAAACATTTCCTGTCAAGGGTCAGATATTTTAGGCTCTGAGGGTCATATAGTCTCGGTTGCAACTGCTCAACACATTGCCACTGTAATGTGAAAGCAGTCCTGCACAATTCTCAATAGGTGTGGTTCTGTACCAATAAAACTTTATTTTAAAAAACATGTGAGGGGCCAGATTTGGCCTGTGTGGGCCACAATTTGCCAAATGTTACTATGACTTCTCCAAGAGTGGGATGATGCTTAGAGGCCAAGTCTATTATTTCATTTAAAATTTTTGAACTTGAATGAACAGATAGCTGTAACTTAATAAGGTTTTCAAACTATGCAGAAATCATTATGAAATGCTAGTTGTCATAGTTGCTAGTTGTCGAAACACACGTTGATACAAAAACGTGTATTTTTTTTTAGCTCTTGATGCCCCTTCTTTCCCATAGTCATAACTCAGAATTCCTGCTGAGTCACAGAATGACATAACGGTTCAATGAAGGTTTTTTTGAGGGTCATGGCCACAAACAGCCCCGGACAATTGAAGAAAGCAGAACACAGAGGGGGTGAGATTGCTGGGTAAATTAAACTCCAAGCTGGCTGAGATGAAGTCTGTATCTACTTCCTCTTCGCTTGGGCTCCCTCGCTCTCAGTGTCGGCTTCTGGACACACCTGGATTTAATGTCACCATGTCTCCCTGGCAGCTATGCCCAGGGGTAGAGCAAGACATGGGCTGTCAGGGAAGCATGCCCTTGTACCCAGGTCACTTTACTCTGCTCAGTGAAACCTGCAGTCTACAACAGGGAGCAGAGCACTCTGTGTGACTCATGCCCCTCAGTGGGTGAAGTTTTACACCGGGCACACCATGTGGCTCCTTCCAGCAACTGACAAACTCAACCTGGACACTTTTCTTTTTCTATTACTGAACTACGTACTTCAAAAAGAAGAAGCTTTGAGCCTGTGTAACAGTAGAACACATAAGAGATGACGTGTTAGAAATTAACAGGAAGATCAAAACCACAGAAACAAACAAACCCAAACAAATCCCTTTGATTTCTTAAGGGGAAGCAGAAAGCTTAGGAGTTCTAAAAAACCATGATGCTCTTTGAGATTAAAAAGAAATAAGCATCTACAGATCAAAGCAATGTGTTTGAAGCTGATACTCACTTTGTCTACACCAGCGCTCAAAATGTAATTCCCCTTTTTGTTCCATTTCAAGGCAAAGATGGGACCTTTATGTTGGCCTAAGGTGCTGGCCAGGTTACCTGTTAATAAAAAACAAGCAAACAAACATGTTGATTTCAAAGTCATGGTCTGTTCACTCAAGGTCTCCATCTGGCAGCACCTCTCACTTGACCCCAGCATGAGGGACACAGAACTTACCATCTTCTGTCCATATTCTTGCAAAACCATCATATGAACCTGTAGCCAATAGTGTTCCATCGCTCTGAGGGCCAGAAAGAGACACAAATCACAAAGTGGCCTCATGGTAGCAGCACAGGAGAAGCTCTGAGTCTCTCCCAGGATCCCAATTCTAGAATATTCTTTAATCAATAATTGGTCCCAAGTTATGAGACTCATTCCTCGCATCTGGCAACATTAGCACACACTGCTCTTAAATCAAATGCAAGGCATGGAGATGCAGGAGACAAGGTGGCAATGAACGTGCTGGAACCATTTGCCACTGGATGTTCTCTAATGTTTGACAGAAGTAAAAATACCAGGCAGGAGGTTATCATGAAACTATGCAGAAAGTAAGAAGTTACAACAGTGCGTGTTCCACATGTCAATGCACTGAATACCTGGTGGTGAAATCTCTTGATGGAGAGTCACCTTTTCTGGGTGGCAGGCCACATGTCCCCAGTGGAAATGCCTTAGGCCTTTGTCCTACCTTCCCACAGTGAGGCTCTTCCCCGCGAAGCACCACTGGGCTTGTCTTGCTAAGACATACTTTCGATACAAAGATACAACTACAGAACTCCCAGTTCACCACCCAGCGTAGCCTTGGAAAGAGCTCTTAGAAATGGAGACCACCTCTCCAGCAAGCCCCCAGGGTGGAGCTGATGCATGTGGTGGTGGTGGGGGTGTCTCCTGCCTTCCTGTGTTTGCATGCAGCCCTCATCTGGCAGATTTTTCTTTTTTCTTTTGAGACAGGGTCTCACTGCCATCCAGGCTGGAGCACAGTGATACAATCAAAGCTTACTACAAACTTGAACAACTGTGCTCAGGTGATCCTCAGCCTCCCAGGTAGCTGGCATTATAGGCAAGTGCCACCAAATCCAGCGAATTTTTATATTATTTTGTAGAGAGGGGATCTCACTGTGATGGCCAAGCTGGTCTCAAATTCCTGGCCTCAGGAGATCTTCCCACCTCAACCTCCGGAATAGCTAAGACTGTAGGCATACACCACCATGTCCAGCTAACTTTTTGTTTTTTGTAGATAGGGTCTCACTATGTTGCCCAGGCTGGTATTGAACTCCTGGCCTCAAGTGATCCTCCAGCCTTGGCCTCCCCAAATGCTGAGATTACAGGTGTGAGCCACTGCACCTGATGTCATTGACAGATTTCAAAGTGGCCAGGGGGTGGAAGATTCTTACATTCCAGTCCAGTGAGGTAACATCTTTGTTACTCGGGACATCGTGACCCCCCTCTCTTATACAGTGCCTCAACACAAGCTGAGTGGAACCCCCGCTGCTGTTCTCATTAAGGTTCCATATCCTTGCAGTTGAGTCTCCGGATCTGCAGGATAAAAACACAGGCGTCTTTAGCTCAAATGGGAAAAAAAGCCCCTTGTAACTTGCTCTCTGGCTAGGCAGACATCTTTTGCATGTGGTCTCCATCTTTTTCACACCTCTCACACCTCTCGATCATTGTGCTTCCCTTCTCACCACCTTTGCACCAGTGATTTTAAATGTCTTTGCATTGCTTCCCACCCCCATGGAAAACCATGCCCTCTTCATAATACAAGATACACGGTGAAGTGACCTGCAAAGCCACCCATTCCCAGGTCTGCCCGGACTAGGCTAAGAAGGGGAGCACATGTTCCTTAAGTTAGAACCCCAGAGAAGGGTGACCAACTTGCTTCCCCCAGACCCTGGAGCACCCCTGTCCTGACATCCTTACCCAGAAGCTAGCAGATCACTGACAGGGTTCCAGGCACAAATGAACACCTCGGACTCATGGCCCCGAAGGACTGTGGCTTTGGTAGATGGAATCTCAACATCTCCATCTATTTCCATCGGTTTCGAATGATTATCTGTCATAGGAAACATGAAAAGAAGCGGCTCACCAACACAAGGGAAACGCATTGTTAGGCACCTTTGTTCTAGAAACACCTTGTTTTTACATATGAAGTACTACTACCTCTGACGCTTAAGACTAGTTTGTAGCTTTTGTGTGATTTAGTAAGTATTTTATGTTTCTTTATATTGTGAGTCTCTAAATGTCATTGAGAAATAAAAAGTTATGTATTCCTTATAACTGAGGTCAGCCCACTATGGCCTGTGGACCAAACTAGCCCTTGGCTGTCTATCTGTGTAAACAAAGTCTGAGTGGTACACAGTCACATCCACATGTTGGCAAATTGCCTAAGGCTACTGTTATAGGCTGAATTGTGTCCCCTAAGAGTCATATGTTAAAGATCTGATTTGCAGTCCCTCTGAATGTGACTAAATTTGGAGACAGGATCCTTAAAGAAGTGATTAAGGTAAAATGAGGTCACCAGGGTGGGCCCTAATCCAATAAGACTAGAGTCCTCATAAGAGACTATGACACAGACACACTCAGAGGGACAACCACATGAGGACACAGGGAAAAGATGGCATCTACCACCAAGGAGACAGGCCACAGGAGGATCCAACCCTGCCAGCACCTTGATCTTGGATTTCCAGCATCCAGGATTGTGTGAAAATAAATGTTTGTTTTTTAAGCTATCCCATCTGCAGTCTTTTGTGAAGGCAGTCCAAGATGCCTCACACAGCTGCTTTTGCATGACAGAGTAGTTGCGACAGGTACTGTAGGCCCTCAAAGCCTGAGACAGGTGCTGTCTGTCCCTTTACAGAAAGCTTATCATCCCTGCTTTGTGCTAATGAAAAAGTAGCAATATAGTCTGATCAAACAATCTGCATCAGTTGCTATTTCTACAAGGTAAAGAATTGCACCACTTGGTTCTCTCTCTTCCGTAAAGATGCTTTGGTGCAAAACCCCAGGAAGAAAAGAACTGACTACCTGCTCAGTGGCAGGTAGCCTAAGATTGCCTTGCTTCTGTTTAGAGGTGCAAGAAATAAGACAACACCTGGCATCTTGCTTGGCTTGAGAAGCCCGATACAAAATATTCAAGCAACAATGGGTCTCCTCAAAGCTGGCATTTCTCTTATGGTTCCGAAGGTCTTTTCAGGCTGGAAGAAAGGAAAACTGTCTTTCCACGTTTGACAGATCTGCCCCTGGTGATGGCAAGAGTAGACCAGTGTCCCGGGAGCCATGTGGCAATGGGGGATGGACCAGGTATCTCCCAGGAGGCACGGAAACAGGATTTGTGTCCTCATCAAAAAGCAGCCTTGGAAGGCTCCCACCTTGACAGGCTAGGCTGCTGCTTAGACATGAGGTTCAGGGACTGAGAGCTGTTCTGGAATTTCAGCCGGGGTAGACTGGTCAGGACTGGCTTCATGCATAGGTGAGGGAAGAAGCAGAATTCTCAGAGGATGGGGTTGGCACAGACCCAGTCTAGGCAGATGACTCCAGGCGGAGACCCAGGCCCACAGCAGGGAGTTCACGGGACAGCCTCACACATGTCTCAGCACAGTGCATCTGACCGTGGGTCTCTGTTCTAGTTTTCTTTTTTTTTTTTTTTGAGTTGGAGTCTCACTCTGTCGCCTAGACTGGAGTGCAGTGGCCGCTCCCAGCCACCGCAGCCTCGACCTGCTGGGCTCCGGCGATCCTTCCACCTCAGCCTTCCGAGTAGCCGGAATTACAGGCACGCGCTACCACGCCTGGCTGATTTTTGATTTATTGTAGAGATGAGGTCTCACCAAGTTGCCCGGGCGGGTCTCGAACCTGCGGGCTCAGGCAATCCACTCACCTTGGCCTCCCAAAGCGCTGGGATTACAGGCTGAGCTTCCGAGCCTGGCCTTGTTCTAGTTTTCAATAGCTTTTCTGATGTGGGGGTTGGTTGGTGGAAAGGGCACTGGGTCTGGGCAATTTTTATGATATGACTGTTCAGCTAAAAAGGACAACAAAAAAGTCTACTACTTGTCTTCACAGGCCACTAGGCATCCCTGAGGTCCTCTCTGAGGGCTGCTGGGCTGGACGTTGCTTTTCTTCTATGTTCTTATCACGCATAACACATTCTACGGAGAACAACTAATCATACCTTGTCATCACTCAAAGATTACTGTTTCCATGATGAGACAAGACATTTCATAGGGGCACACCTTTCCGACTATCACCCCTGCATCTGGGAGGTTCCAACTGATGCACACCATCATTCTTTCAGAATGTCCCTACCTTCAAACACACTCATATTCTTGGGATCTAGTGCTTTTTTCTTACTGAAGTCACCTTTGCAGCAGGCTTTCAATTTAAAATTTTTTAAATTTATTTTTAGTTTGTGGACAGGATGTCACTCTGTCACCCACGCTGGAGAGTGCAGTGGCATGACCATAGCTCACTGCAGCTTTAACCTCCTGGGCACAAGCAATCTTCCAGCCTCAGCCTCCCAAGTAGCCAAGACTATAGGTGCATGCCATCACACTTGGATAATGGAAAAATAAATGTTTATTGGTAGAGTTGAGGTCCTGTCTTGTTACCCAGGCTGGTGTTGAACTCCTGGCTTCAAGTGATCCTCCTACTTCAGCTTCCCAAAGTGCTAAGATTACAGGCATGAGCCACCGTACCCAGCCCGTATCTGGTTTCTTACTCTGAGTAGAACCTCGAGGCTGTCTAACCACATGAATCTTCCCAGAGAGCACCACAGGGTCCTGATTCTGGGTTACTGAGTGGGCTCACTGACATGCTCAGTGCCACCTTCAGGAAAAGCAGCCTAGAACATGGCCACTTTTCCCCAATGTGGGAGGAGAACAAAAGTTCTTGAAGGTGAGAAGGAAATCTGACTTCAGCTCTGGCCTTAGCCTGTTGAGAGGTAATAGTAGCAGAGGGGCCAGGCTGCCTCATGTCAAGACAGGAGGACACTGTGGATGTGAGCAAAACAGGTGTCACCGGGTCCAGGGCACAGAGTGGATGGGAAGGTCTGAGGTGCCAGAAGGCGGCCGCAGAGAAGGCAGCAATACGAGTTCTCAGGTGATACCCCTCTCGGACTAGCCCGCAGGCCCTAATGAAGCCATAGCCACGTGTCTGTGAGCTGCCAGCGTGGCTTAAGGCATGTTCTCATCTCTATTTGTTCCGTGTGCGGGATCAACATGGACATCACATTAGTGTCTTAAGATTCAAAGAAGTTTAAACATTTGCACAATCTCTTCATCAGCAGACACCGAATTCTCAGAGTTCACCAGTTACACATTACTTTCTGTGATGTACAACTGCAAAAACAGCGACATCTATTCTATTTTTGAACACTTGAGGGCTGTACCCCCGTCACTGGATAGCCAATAAATGGCTTGTCTGCACACAGCAGGTCTTTTCTTCTTTTCCTGCCACTAACTACAGACCTTGTCAATAGTGACCACAGAGCCTGATGGTAGAGGTCTTTTCATTTTAGAGGCAGATAGCCTTTTCGTCATCATACTGCAATAGAAATGGTATTAAGGTCTATGTGGGCTTGCTGTTAAAGCTACATCTGATTCAAACCAGAGAGAGACTTCAAGAATTCGTCCACTGGCATCTGTGACTCAGGCTATAGCCTCAGCAGAGGCAGCCAGCCCTCTGCATGTGAGGAAGCTGTGGAGCCGGGACCTGCTAGGCATGACCCCAATGTCACAGATCAGTCTTCAAGGACAGCTGGGCTGCATGGCTGCTTGGAGGAAAATGCCTTTTAAGTAAGGAAGAACACACACACTTATGCACACACACATACATACCTGTACCATGTGTATTGACACACGGCCACACATACATGCAAACTTGCACCATGTACACTCACACCATGCACAAACATACACATCTGCACATGCGCACACACTATGTACATATGCACACTTTGAACACAGACCCTGAAGCAGGGTCCCTCAGAGCTTATAAAAGCATTAAGTATAAGATGGAGGTAGGTTCTCTGGGTACAAATTTGTGTTCTCTGATTTCTTTGCCACACATTCTCGGGCAACTCTCTAACAAGGCCTGACCTCCTACGGTTTTGCGAAGACCAAATAAGCTGATGTCCAGCGTCTGGGGCCGGGTGCCTTGGCAGTGACCGAGAGTTTGACTATTATATCCCAATTTGATGGAAAATCCTCAACTTGGAAGGCCAAGAGGCTGGGAGTAAAGGCATCCACGGAGGAAACGTTTTGGTTTAGGGTGGCCAATAAATCATTGGGTACTTCTCCTTGCTATACTAGAGTTCTCAGGTTAGCAGTAGTGCAAGATTTCCTAAAATTGAAGATGCATGAGCACTGAACATTAGGGCTAAGGGCTGTGATTTAAAAAAAACAAAAAAAGGAGTTCACGAGGCTCTTCCAACCAGAACACCCGGAAGCACTAGTGGATGGTTCCTGTCATCTCTCTCTGGCTAGAGAATCATAGCCAGCATTTGATGGGAAGCCCATGTAGGCTGACAGTTACGGTGGGATGATGGAAAGAAAGGCCATCTGCCACTAAAACGAAAAGTAGCTGATCACCTACTCACACCAGACAGTAAACAAACACCAGAAAGCAGCTTTTAAGACATGTATCCAGGCAGCTTTAGGAGAAAACAACAACCCCAGAAACCCAAACTCCCAGAGCCCTGCACGCACTTATGTTATGTGCTCCATTCTCGTCCCCATTCACGGTGGTCTCTCCATTCTTTGGTGGATTTTGATGGGAAACAGTTGCTTGGGTTGTCGTAGCCGCTGTTGTGGTCGCTGCCGCGGCCGCTGCACTGGCCTGCTGCTGTGCGAGCTTCTCTCGGAAGGCCTGCTGCCTCGTCTGCACCACATCGGGCATCACCGCGTCTATCAGGGACAGGGACTCTATGGGACGGCCGTCGAACACTGTGCCATCCTGGGGAAGCAAGCCAAGGCAACAGCCATCAGCTCACATGGAAGAGACAGTCTGGGAACAGCCTCTGCTCTCTAGGCAGGAGAGGCACAGGGGAGCAGAGCACAAACAGCTGGCACCTAGCAGCAAGGGGGTTGTGGAGGAAGCTGGCCTTGACTGGGCACCCAGGAGTATGGGGCAAAGGGATTCCATCGGGGAGGGGGTAGGGAGTAGGACGGGGGATTTGGGGAACCATGGATGAAGAACTAGGTGAATGGTTGTTCTGAATGTGAATGACAAATCGAATTAGGGCATTAAAGATTTCTACTTCTGGATAAAAAATATGTGATACATATAAACAATGGAATATTACACAGCCATAAAGAAGAACAAAATCATGAACTTCACAGCAACCTGGATGGACTCAGAGTCAGTAATACTGAGTGATCTTTCACAGAAACAAAGAACATGTTCTCACTCATAAGCAGACCTGAACAATTATCATAATACTATAAGAAAGGGATTGGCAGTAGTGGGAAACTGCCAGAGGAGGGGGGCATACCTCATCAACAAGGGTACCTGCACAATGAACATTAGTATACCTAGCCCTGAATTGTACCCCACATCTTCAAAATAAAAAAATTAAAAGCTTTAAAAAAATGAAAAAATTAAAAATTAAATTAATAAAAATAAAGATACCCATTTATTTCACCACAAAAATGCTATCACTGATGCAGTGATTCTCAATGGGGGGTGGTTTTGCCAGGACATCAGGCAGTGTCGGGAGACATTTTCAGTAGTCACACCTGAGGAAGAGGAGGTTCTACGGGCATCTAGTGGGTGGAGGACAGGGACACTGCTCAACACCCTACAGTGCCCAGGACAGCCCCCGACAGAGAACAACCCAGCCCCAAACGTCCAGTGTTGAGGCTGAGAAGCCCTGCCCAGATGCTATCACAAGTAGGGAAAGTGTCTGCAAATAACCACCCATTCCTATGGGAGGGGGAACACTTCAGAAGCATCAAGCAAGTCAGAGATGCCTGCAACACCAGGATTTGATTCCTGGTACACTTGTCCACCTGATGGAATAAAGAGACACTTACTGCTATCTGAAACGATTCCTTGGGGTCAGGGTGTAGACTAAATGCAACCATGGCACACTCAACAGTGACATCGTTTAGTTGTGATTCATGTGTTTTGAATGTCCTCAGATTCTCTGGTTTCTATCTCCCATGAAAAATACCTCCACACACTTTTAAAAATATAGGAGGAAGTTCCTTCCCTACAAAGCATGCCAAGTATTCGAGTCACGTGAAACTCAATATGCCTCAGGCTATGTCTGGTGGATGTGCAAACACGTTTTTATATGCTCTGAACTAGAATTACCTCAGAAATGAGGAAGAGCTGAAAGACACGAGTCTTAACTAAAGAGCACCTACATGAAACAGTCCCCCAGCTGATTTCTGATTACAAGACAATACTGGAAATAAGGAAAACGATACAAAACAACACAACCTATGGATGATCCCCTCAGCCCCTTGCCCCCAATTCCAGCCATGGACTGGGCAGTGGTGATCAACTGGTCACATAGCTCTCACATTCTCTTCTTCCTTTCATATATCCACACCCCATATGGACGAGCATGCCACAAAACGTAGCAACTGCCCAAGTAATAACAACACCTACTCACTTAAATCCTAAAAATACCTCCTCATTTCAATTCTTAGGAGCACACGGTCTCACTTTTGAGTGACTGTAAACCATTGTGACAAATGGGATGATTTTTCATTCACCTCTGCACGTGCTGGACTTTGGAGTGCGGAGGAAGAGCAGTCATGAGGGCTTCTTAAAAAGGAGACATGGAGGCTGGGCATGGTGGCTCAAGCCTGTAATTCCAGCACTTTGGGAGGCCGAGGCAAGGGGATTGCCTGAGTCCACGGGTTCAAGAACAGCCTGGGCAACTTGGCAAGACCTCATCTTTACAATATATCAAAAAATTAGCCGGGCGTGGTAGCATGCACCTGTAGTTCCAGCTACTTGGAAGACTGAGGTGGAAGGATCGCCAGAGCCCAGCGGGTCGAGGCTGTGGTGGCCAGGAGCAGCAACTGCACTCCAGTCTGGGCGACAGAGTGAGACTCCAACTCAAAAAAAAAAAAAGGAGACGTGGAAACCAAAGGGCACAGGAAAGCAAGTCACAGCACCCTGAGATCTGGGAGCTGCTGCGTGCCTTGGGCATGTACTCTGGTCAACACACCATGTGCTCCATGGAGAAACGGACTAGATGGGCCAGAAGGAGCCAGTGGGAGACACCCAAATCCAGGGAAGAAAGAGCACGAGACACACGGACACTGGTGTTTCAGAGATGTGGATTTGCCAAAGATGGCAAAGTGCAAGGCAGAAGACAGGATATATTACTTGGTGATTTTCTAAGAGTTTTTTTAAAAAGCTCAAGAGAAAGAGGCATAATATGCTGTGAAGAAGGGTTTATCAGGGAGGGAGCAGTTCCCAGGAAGATGGGACAGGGAAACCCTGGGAGGGGTCACCTGCAGGTAGGATGTATCCTGTGAGGGTAAGACTAGGGCGGAATCACGCCTGTGTTAGAGCAGGAGGGAGAGGGGCAGACAGAAGGGGCTGGGAAGTGGGGAATCGACAACAAACTCAGGTAAGGGCAAGAAGGATGTAAGTCACAGCCAAGGGGAACTTCACTGCATAATCCTGAGCAGAGGAGGGGCAAGAGAGAATGAGGGGCGCTGTTTAAAACCCAAATAGCAGATTTTCAAAACTAGCATAAAACTGGCACGACCACTCATTGTGCCCCAATCTAAAAGCAGGAAAGGGTACGAGCCAATCCATGTGGTTTTAATGTGTGGTTATTATTTGACACACACACCCCCCCCTTCAGTTGTATAATGAGTACAGTAATGCAATTGTCACTGGAGGGTCTCTTCCACGGGAGGGTCAGTATCTCTCTGCCCCTCTGTCAAGTTCCCACGAAATACAGAGTCTCCTGGGCATGTATGGGATCACTCTCTAACCACCCTCCTCCAAGAATCAAGAAGACAGAGCTCTAAAAATCAACCTTCCATACGACCCCATAATCCCCCTTCTGGGAATATACCTGGAGGAACTCAAATCATTCTATACAAAAGATACCTGCACATGCATGTTACTGCAATACTATTCACAATAACAACAACATGGAACCAATCATGCTGACCATCGAAAGAGAACTGGATAAAGAAAATGTGGTACATATACAATGATGGAATAGCATGCAGCCATAAAGAAAAACAAAACTATGAACTTTGCAGCAACTTGGATGGATTTAGAGTCTATACTACCCAGTGATCTATCACAGAAACAAAGATCTGAGTACTACATACTCTCACTCAAAAGTGGACCCTAAACATTTACCATGATTCTATAAGAAAGGGATTGACAGTAGGGGGACACTGCTAGGGAAGGGGAGGGGCACATAACATCAATAAGGGTACCCAATGTCAAACCAGGTGAAGTAGGGACCAAGGGGAGGCCCAAACATTACCTGTACAATGACCACTCATGTACCTAACCTTGAATTGTACTCCACATCTTTAAAATAAAATCAAGAAATTTAAAAAAAAGAAAAGAAGAGCGAGTCTGCGCATGCGCAAGGTGAACGCCTACTTGGAAGCTCAGAGCACTTGAGGCTCTACTGTGTCTGTTTCCAGTGGCAATGTATTATGTACATCAGGCAACAGACAGGAATCCTGGTTATTTATGTGAGAAACACAGATCCATATGGAAGGGACATTGGGGCTTGCTACTGGGGTTGTCACACAATTGTAATCCCTAGTGGGAAAAAAAACACCCCACTTACTCTCAAATACCCAAGGAAAATGCACATTCGGTTCTGACTTGCTTCCTGAGCTCTGCTGTTTGGGGGCCAAGTCTCCACACCTACGTACCTCATTGATGCTGATCTCAGCCTCCACATACTGTAGTCCCTTCTGAAGAATGGAGATGAGGGCGGCCGGCGGCACTAGCGTCCCATTGATGTTGGACTGACTGATGTGGCTCTCGATCCCAAACGTGAAAGCCGAGTGAGAAAAACCTGCAGTGGGAGGAGAAAGTCGAGGTTGGCTGAGACCTGCACTGAAGGGGGGAGGTGCAGTCACTGAGGCTGCAGGATGGCCAGGAGTGTTTCTGATTTGAAGTCAGGGAGAGAGGGATAAATTTGAGACCCAGGAAGGCCAGAGTTGATATGTGATGGACTAACAGCCTTTAATAGTAGGACCCTTTAGCGTTATTGAGAACAAAACAGAGAACAGAGAATGGGGTCTGCCCTGCGTACCCTGGTAGGGTATTCCTGTCACAGATGTTCACCAACTCCCTGGGTTGTAGCACTCTCTACAGAAACTCAAACAGAAGCCTCTCTGTGTTCCCAGCTGCAAGCAAACAGGGTGCCTTTCTTTAGGCTAAGATGAGGGGACCGCAAGTGCTGAGCTCTGAGCACTCCCAGCATGGGGGTACAAGTGCATGACACAAGCCAATGTTTGAAGATGGAGAAGAGGCCGTTTTGGACTGGCTGGTGTGGCATGGAGTCGTTTTCTCAAAACACTGGGAATTTATTTTGCTAATAGATGCTGGCTCTTTCCCTGTCCTCCCCAAGGCATCTTTCTCTCTCATTCCCTGCATAGGAAGCTGCTGATAAATAAACCAATTGGCAATGTAAAGGTGTTTTCGGATAAGCATCGGATGAAGGTTCTTGAATGAAGATGTCGGGAGAAGAGTCAGGATTGTTCCAGCACATAGAAAGTCATGCCATACACTCATGTTTAATGCCTGATAGCATTTGGTCATTTGTCTCCTCCAAACCTCAGGTTGAAATGTGATCCCAATGTTGGAGATAGGCCTGGTGGGAGGCGTTTGGGTCGTGGGGGCAGATCCCTCATGAATGAGTTCTGGCTCTGTTGGGTCCCAGAAAGCTGGTTAAAAGGGTGTGGCACCTCCCCTACCCTTCCTGCTCTCATCATGTGACACGCCAGCTCCCCTTCCTCTTCGACCATGAGTAAATGCCTTCCCGAGGCCTCAGTAGAAGTAGAAACTGGCACCATGATTTTTGTGAGCCAAATAAACCTCTTTGTTTTATAAATGACCCAGCCTCAGGTATTCCTTATAGCAAGGCAAACCGACTAACACAATGTCTGTTTCAAGAAAAGGTAATGGCACAGAACATGGAAGGAGCACTGAGAATTCACATGGGGATCTGAGGTTGATGCAGAAGCTGCAACAGTTCTTCCTCGGCGACAGGGAGGTGGCTTCTTACTGCTGGGGAGTCTAGGCTGCTGAAGGTATTTTCTTAGAACAGGTAACTCCATCCAGCAGGGCCAGATCACCTTACTTGGTACGAGGCAGTCTGGGGGTACACGGGAGCTTGAAATCTCTGGGGAGGTAGAAGCCATGGGGGAATCTGGGGACCCGTGTGTGCAACATGAGCACACTCCGGATATGGCCCCAAATTGGGAGTTGGAGCCTGGGGAAGGGTCCTGGGGGTAGCCAATCCGGGATGTCCCCGTCCTCTCAGGCTCTGTGCCTGGGCACACAGAGGTCATGCTGAGGCCATGGCAGTGTCCCCTGTGCCTACTGACCACATCTTACAGCTGTGCATAGTGAGTGTTCTTGTCACCCTTCCTGGAGGCAGATGCCCCCCTGGGCTGATTCAGATAAGATCGGGCACACCTAGACCAATGCCCATAATCTCTGGTTCACCTTTATGTTCATTGTAATACTAAAAATCCCACCTCTAGAGAAGTCACAGTCATGTTGTGCACATGCAACGTTATGTATAAATACGTTCTCACACTGTGACTGTGCACTAGAAACCCCACCCTTTTCACACTTAACCCCACACTCCACCCTGTGTAAAATGCTATGTGACCTGCGTGCCTTTTCCAATTGGGAGCAGTTTTTTCCTGCCCAGCCACCTGCTCCTGGACCATCTTCCCTGTAGGTAAGTTCCTGAACAAAGTCTATCTCATTCATTATCTTCAGGTCATTTCTTCAGCTTCTTGGACACAGTGCCTTTCTGAGGGGTCTTTGGAGGTCTGGTACTACACCATATGAGTGAAATGGACCCCCAATGCTTGGCTCCCTGGCTAGAGCTTGGGTGGGCACCAAAGACATTCCCACAGCATGGCTGTGAACTCTCACACTGTTGACATGTTCCACTAATCAGGCAACTGAGCAGGTTGCAGGAGTCATGAAAGTGAGCGCTCCAACTCCCACGAAAGGACCTTCTTCTGCCCACTGTTTATGGCAAAGCCATGGGCAGCTGGTGGTCCCAGGAGGCACAAATGCCAAACTTGCTAGGTATGTGTTTCTCTTATGCTCTCTTTCACTCAAAGTGGGGTAGTGGGAGCTGGCTTCCCTCGGCTTCCACATCAGGGCCCTTTGCCTCATGTTATCCAAATGCAGACTAACCTTGCAATAAACGAAACGCTCACCAGATGGGAATGTTCCTCCATGAAAGGATAGTTGTGTGGGTACACACTCTCCTTCCTCCTTTCTGATGCTTCCCTTTCCTGTCTAATTTCTCCCCTCCTCGATCCGCCGACTCTTACTCCACAATGCCTGGTTACAACGAACATATAAAATATGTAGTTTAGACTGACCTAATTTGTCTAATATGGGAGCTGCTGTTAATTTTACAATGGGTTACACAGAACCTCGTATATTTCTTTACAAAACGATTAACCACCTAAATTAGCTTGCAAAGGAGCCCCTCAGAGGCTCCCCCACCCCAAGACTCCTCCCTGCCTGCATTTTTGGAGGATATAAGTAAAGGCCCTTTATGACTGACTTTTTTCTTTCTCTCTCTCTCTCTATTCACCTTCCTTTCCCCTACCCACTCCTACCAAAACACAACAACCTGCTCCTGTGTCCCCCAATGACTCCATTCTCCACCCTGCCAGAGAGTCTCATCTCCAAACTTTTATCACTCCGGTTTCCGGCAAAGTATGGACTAGAAAAACCCTGTCAATGGATGGAGTGGGACCACACTGGAGTCTTGGCGATACCCCATCCATAGCGTGGAATCTCCCCTATCAACTCTGGCTGCGGTGATTTGGCTCTCGTAAGAATTCATGGCTCTCAAGGCTGACAGGAGCCATTCACCTGGCTCCTTCTCAATGGCTTTAGGCCAATTCACTTAAGCCTCTTAGCAGTCATTCCCTCATTGCCTCCTTTGTCCTTTATGGATAGGTCTCTGAGATCTTTCAAAGGCACCTGACAGGCTCACATCACTCAGCTCACAGGAGTGGGGCTGAAGTCCAAACCCTGGCAGTGGGAATCATCTACCAAATGCATCAGGATACAGCATTCCATGCCGATGAGGGCTCCTGATAATAACACATCTCAGTGACTGATGGAGCAACAGTGGAAGAGAATTCACTGAACGGCACATTTCATTCTTTCACCCATTCATTCATTCCTCAAGCAACACTGGGCCACAGAAGCGACATTGAAAGGCATGTTAAGCGTCACAGAGCATATTCTGACTACATTATCATCTTGAACCAAACCTAGGCATGCTGTGTCTACTATCATCAATCTTGGTAGCAGCTGTTGAGAGTCTGTGCTGTTCATGTTTCACACATAAGGGCAAATACTGGAGGAATCAGGTGATCACCCCAGGTTTATACATGTGATGAGAGGAGGAACTAGAATGTGAACCCTAGACTATGTGACACCAAGATTCACCTTTTACCCTACACTCTAAGAACCACAGGCATAGGAACCAAAATTCTTGAATTCTCAAGACTCCATTTCCATCTGGCTGCCAAACTAGACCACCAGGTGGCTCTGAGCAGCAGCTGCCTTGGGTACAGCCCAGGCAACTCTCAATGAACAGGGTGCAAGGCCCAGTCTAACCCAAGGTTTTTTTAAACGTAGGGTATATGGTTTGGCTGTATAACTCTCTTATCTCTCTACGTGATTAAGCTCTTTCACATAGACTCCATTCTAGACCATGTGGATGACATATTCAGTTAAGGCTTCTTGAAATGAGGGGATGGAGCAGTAAGACAGTCTAAGGCTGTGGAGTCCGAGACTTCTGCAAAGAGAGCTGAGGAGTCTGCTGGAGAGATTTTCCTCACGGAGGCACAATGATGAGTAAGCAGGAGAACGCAGCATGGGATACCATTACCCGAACATCCCTGACCAGCCAGGGTTCTCTACTGGAGAGGGCAGATATCACGACTGGAATTCAGGTGCCTTCGTAAAGACCTGCTGGATGTATGTTCACTGTTCAGACAAGTCCTCCAATTTACCTAAATTTACATTAGCTGCATTTCTTTGGCTGGATCTATACATCTATACGTGGGCTCTGAATCAATGGTTTTTCAGTCCATTCGCTTGTAAGACTTTCTTACTGATTTCTGGTCAATGTGATTTTGTGAGGGCAAGCAGGGGCTAGATGAGGAAAATGTCAGGAGCAGCCAGGATGCTGGATTCTGTCCTCACTCCGACACTGGGTGTCTGGGCTGTGTCACCTCACTTGGCTGGGCCTCCACTTCCTCTTCTGCAGTGTGGGTATAGAAAAGTATCTCAAGGAGCTGATGTGAGAAACTGATGTGAGAGAAGCGACTCCAGACAAGTCTGAATGAAGGAAGAAGAGACCACGATCTAGTGGGAAAGTCATTTTTCCATGTTTCCTTTTTGGCACAATGAGGCCATTAGATGAAATGGCTGCTAAGGATACTCTCCAGTTCTGATATTCATTCTGGGACAGGGAAGTGATTGCTATGGTCTAAATGTTTGTGTCTCCTCAAAATTCATATGTTGGAAACTAATACTCGACTTGATAGTATTAAGAGGTGGGGCCTTTGGGAAGTGATTAAGTCACAAGGGCTCCACCCTCAAAAATGGAATTAGTGCCCTTATAAAAAGAGGCTCGAGCAAGCTCCCCTGTGCTGTCTGCCATGTAAGGACACAGAAGAAGCCATCTTTGAGGATCAAGCCTTCACCATAGACAGAATCTTTCCAGCCTCCAGAACTCTGAGCAATGAATTTATGTTGTGATACTCACCCAGTCGAAGGTATTTTGTTACAGCAGCTTGTACGGACTAAGAACCTGCTTGAAGCCTGCTTGACCGCTTTCTGGTAGGCCACAGCTGCTGAGGCCATGCACTTGGGTGCTGTGGAAGGCACCATCTTGGAAGACATGGTACCTCTGGGCAGGACACTTCTCTTCTAGGGCCAGTCCTGCTTCCACCACTACCAGCACCCCACCCCTTTACTTGGACTCCAAGACTAATGAACACATTCATTTGTAGTCTGTCAGAGTAGTGAGACTTCAGTGCCTTGTGTCTCCTTAGCTTTCCTGAGACTTTGAACACATCTCTTCTGCCCATCAAGACATATGTAGGAACAAAGACCAGAATGCCCATGACAGACGGAACACTTAGGACTGCCCTAACAGCAGGTAAAGAAGCTTGGTGGTACCTCAATGAAAGATTCATGTGCAGGAGATGGGATAGTGTCCTTGGTGTTTAGGACTGGGCTAGCCTGGAGACATTCCTGAAGCCTGCAGGCTCGCTATCTGCTTAGGGAAGGCATCCCTGATGAATCTCTCGATAGCAGGGCTTCTCAATCACAGTATGGCTGACATTCTGGCCGGATTATTCTTTGCTGCAGGGGCACTGTTCCATGCGTTGTAGAATGTTGAACAGCATCCTTGGCTCTGTCCACTAGATGCCAGTAGCACTCACTCCAATTGTGACAACGAAAAATGTCATAGAATATTGGCCAATCAACCCAATGGTTGAGAAATGGATGCCCTAAAAGGCCACTATCCACAGCCCTACACTCCTCACACCTCGGCTTGATTCTAATTGTTGCCAGTGAAAAGCAAGCCACCCTCTGCATGCAAATGGTCACAGGCTTTACATAATACACAGCAACAGAAAGCAATCAGATGAGGTATTATTCCCAAGGAGACAAAAAAAAGGTATAATCCTGACAAACTAATAAAGGCTTAAAATGAGGACCATGTTAATTAAACAAAAAAAAGGTTTTTTAAAAATAAAGTCCTGTCCATTTGGAACAAAAGGTACTATAGTCCCATAAGAGAGAGAACAGTCTGTACAAGAGTTTGTCTCACCCATCAAAGCACTAAAAATAGATTTAAACAAACCAAGTACATGCTCTATGGTTCCTGCAATTATGACACTGCTAAACTCTCACAAATGGCTTCACAAACCATTTGAGTTATACAGTGAACCATTATGCCCCGTTAATGCTGGCCTGATCCAACGGCAAAACCTGCTAAATTATCACTCACAGGCCTTTAGAAATACTGCTTACTTGGCAGGGAAAAGCAGATATTTAATACTCAGGCAGCTGTGGGGTTGGCTTTGCATCTTCAGCTGAAACAAATACCAAGGGCACCAATTTGTAGCATTAAAATCAGAATTTTTATTAAGTATTTAACAGACTTACATAGTTGGAATACTGTCAGCTACCCAAAGCCAAGGGGCAGAGTATGTTTATTTCTACATTGTCTAGACCATAAGTTGGCAAACTGAGGCCCACAGGCCAAGTCTGGCCCATGGCCTGTGTTTGCAAATAAAGTTTTATTGGCACACAACCACTTTACAAGTTGATGTATAGTCTATAGCTGTTCTCACGCTACCATGGTGGAGCTGAGTAGGTGCAAGAGAGACCATATGGCTCATAAAGTCAAAGATACCTACTATCTGCTCCTGTACAGGAAAAGTGTGCTGACCCGATTTTATATACAGTTGGCCCTCCATATGCAATGGCTCTGTATCCGTGGACTCAGTCAACCACAGATCAAAAACATATGGAAAAAAAACCCAATAAAAAATAACAATACAATAATAAAAATAACATAATAAAAAAACCAATACAGTATAACAAACAGCATTTACACTGTATTAGACATTCTAATAATCTAGAGACGATTTAAAGTTTATGAGATGATATGTGTAGGGCATATGCAAATACTACACCATTTTATTCAGGGTCTTGAGCATTCATGGATTTTGTTATTCATCGGGGATCCTGGAATGAGTCCCCTATGGACACTGAGGGATAACTGTATACATATATTATCACCAAGCAAATGTCATGGGTTCCCAGATGCCCTGTCTCTCCCTTCTCTCCGTATCTCCGTATCTCTGCTGTCCACTCGTCTTTTCTCTTCTCTTTGCTACCACTCTGATCCTGGGCCCTTACCCTCTCCCAGCCCTCCCTTCATCTCTCCCTTTCTAACATGCCTGATAATAATGGTAACAACAGTAGCTGGCATTTAGTGATGCTTCCTCATGTCAGGCAAAAGCACAGCTTTGCATGTGCTGTCCCAATGCAACACAAAACCACTGCTGTGACTCTGCTGATTCACTCTGGCCTGCTATTCTCCCCCTCACCTCAGCACAGCCTTCCAAGCCTCCTGTAGCCTGTTCTAAAGCCATACCACCTCTCATGGTGCCTCTGCTGCAAGTGTGTACCTGTTTTCCCACAGTATGACTGCTCATTTTGATCTCTTGGCCTAGACCAGCAGGTCTCAAGCAAGGCTGGTTTTGTGCCCCAGAAGAAGACATTGAACAATATTCAGAAATATCCTGGGCTGTCACAATAGGCCTATGTGCTACAAGCATCTGGTAGGTAGAGATTATCAATACCATTAAACAACCTACCATTCACAAGACAGTCCGCATCAAAACATGATCCAGCCCAAAATTTCAACAAGGCCGAGGTTAAAAAACCCTGCTTTGGAATTCCTTTCCCACACCTGCTGACACCTTCTCAGTGATTATGGCTGTGGGCAGGCCTCCTTCTCCCACAGCAGCCTTTCTTGTGCTCTTGACAGAAAGTGACTGCTCTCTTCTCTGAGCTCCTTCAGTGCCCCTCCCCATCCTAGTATCTCCTCATAGTGTCGTGTGCAGTGTTCCGTGATTCACAGGCATCTCCTGGCTCCTGAGAAGACTGATGCTCTTTGAAGGCAGGAAGCCTAACTTAATTCACTTCATAACACACAGAGCACCCCTCCTCATCACAGCAGCTGGTGCTCAAGATGAATGTGCTGAAAAGATACATGATGAATGACTAAGAGAAACTGGTGAGGCTGATGTCAATGAAGGCAGGAAGAAACTGAATAAAACTGAGTCCTCAAGATTATGAGAATTAAAGGAAAGGGACAAGAATTAAGGATTTAGGCATAACGGCACATAGGAAAAAAAAACTGAGTTTTTCGACAAAGATGACTGCCATACACATGATAGTCTCAAAATACCAAAGAGGGCTCTTGGCCATATGTATACACCTGAATAAAGAACCGATTACATTATTCGAGAATAGTGATAATAATAACAACAATAAAGCTGATGATACTAAGTGCTTACTCTGTGTATCAGTCATTTACATGAATTAACTCATGGAGACTTGGCAGTAACTGATGATTTGGATTTATTTCTCCAAATAAATCCATACTACAGATAAGGAAATTGAGTCACAGAGAAGATAAGTGATTCCCATGGGGGACCACAGCCAGCAAGCAGCCATCTCACCCCTGAATCCACTCTTAATCCACACATCACACACTACCGAAATGTGTTTAGAAACCCTTGATTTAAAATGCTGGCTTTTTAAAAAGAGGCAGAAAGTCATTTAACCAGTAGCACCACTTGCATTACATTTTTCAGCAAAATAAGTTACAAACAAGAGGCTGAATGCTTTCCATATTACTAAAAGCAAAAAGAGATGAACTGGATCTTTTGGCGATGCGCATATAAAGACAGCTAAATTAAGAATAAAGAGATAGTAAACAAACAAAATCAGATGCAATGATAGATAAATTTATTACCATTTCTTTATATTCATGGAACAGCACACTTAGCCAGGTGCCCTGAGGTCTGGGTCTGCCCTCAATTCGTTAGCTTCCTTTTCTGACTAAAAACCTGATAAAATGCAATGATCCACAAGGTCCTTTTCAATTCTGAAATTCTATGGAGAGAAAAAAATTACATTGTCCTAACCCAACAACCTGAGGAGGTGGCTGAGTGACAACACTATGAGAGTCATGACATTGGAAAAAGAATTTATTATTTGCGCCATGTTTCCTAGCTTTGGCCCCCTCCCCTACCTTGGGGAGGTGAATCTTTTCTCTCTCTTTCTCTAATTTGCTTTCTAAATAAACTATATTTTCTAATGTAAAAAAAAGAGAATTTATTGCTCATCATTCCCAAGAGAAAAGGGTGTGTGGGGGTGTACCACACCATGCTACACGGGGCCATAAGATCACTTATCACATGCCAAGAAAGTCAGGAAGCCAAGAAAGAGAGAGGGAAGAACTGGGACTATGCCTTGATGACAATAGTGGTGGGGAAGTAATGAGGTGGGGACATCCCTTATTAGACAGGAAGTGAAAACACACGTTAGTTGTGGTTGGGAGCTTTGTAATGTGATTTTGGTGTGCCTGCAAAAGCTGCCTTATGAGTGGTTAAACAGCTTTGGCTGTTGGTCTGGCCCTATGATCAATGGATGCCAAACAGCCATTGGTTACCACATGTGTCCAATCCAGTGGGTGAAAGAGAAGGGATTTTATGTCATTATGAAACCAAGGTGGTGAACTGCTCACTTCCAGGTAGTACTTCCTTTTGTTTCTGTAAATGTTGATACTTCTCAAACATTCCTATTCACGGTGTCAGCACTGCTGCTTCCCCTCCACCACCAACAGTATTTCTAATCCTAAAGGCTTCTCTAGCAGTACTGCAGCTGCCTCTCTCCTAGCAGGGCTGAGGCAAGGTGGTATGGGTGGGGAGGGTGTGATCAAAAGAAAGATGGAAGAGACCAAGGGTGAGGAGGTGGGGCTGACTGAATATATCACACACACACACACACACACACACACACTCTCTCACTCTCTCTCTCTCTCTCTCTCTCTCTCTCTCTCTCTCTCTCTCTCTCACACACACACACACACACACACACAAGCACATGTGCACATTCTCACAGAGTTAGAAATAGTACACAGAAAAGGGTGAGCGAATTTGAAATCATGCCCTCATCTTTGGGGGCTACTTCAGTATTGGTTCACTTCTCTTCAACAGTGATGGATTAGTCTCACCAGAGGATTACATTTTCTGCCCGAGAAGCAATTCTTATCATATGTAAACTCTAGTTTTATCCATGGTAAAAAGCACAAAAATATGCTGAGGAGAATTCATTTTGATTTTGCAGTCTAAATCACTGAACATGTTCATAGTAGCTTCACATTTTAATGTGTTTATATTTTTAAAAAAGATCCTCCAGGCCCAGTCCTCAATGCCGATCCCAATTCTCTGACGACACTTTGCTAGAGAAAATAAAGTGGGAGAGCAGTGAGAATGTTTTTCTGTGCTGCAGACCTGCTTGAGATGACCCGCCAGAACATGAAATTCAGTGTAAAATGGGACTGCCTTGGATGGCATCCAAAAGAAATACCAAAAGGATCTTGTTAAAATTGGGTTTCGCCTATAACATCTGGCCTGAACCCCAAGGGTGGCGGGTGAGTGCAGCATGGGCCACCAAGCATCGTAGACCATGCGCCCGTGCCAAGTCTATTTTAATATCCTCTAAACATGGGAAACATCCAGCAGAGGAAAGCATTACTCAAGTTATAGACGCAGGCTGCTACTTCCTGCTGGGCTGGGGTGAGGGAATGACCCCAGAGGAGCCCGGGCTGGGGGAGGTTGCTTCCTGGAAATGCTCACAGTCACAGTGGAGGAGGTGTGAGGAACCCCAGCCCCCCTTGCAGTCGGCCACTCAGAAGAGCAAGGGTCAGAGATAGTTGTGTCCTCCAGTCCCATAGTATGGTCCCCAGCAGTTTTGAACCCTCATGAATTTTGGATGATGATATTTGAAAATTGGAAAATAGCATGAATGTCAAATTGGATATTGACACCATTAAAAATCACAATCAAACAAAAGTGAACTTATGACTTTAGGAAGAACAGACAAAGTAGTTTAGAAGACAAGGAAAATAACTCACACTATTAAACAATCAATACGACTTCTGCTCTCACGTTGGGGAATTCCTTCCAGGTCCTTTCTCTACACATATTAATTTTTATGGATAATCCACGTGATCATAGAACACCATGGCCTGGTTCTTTGCCTAGCACACTCTAAGCATTGCCCCCAGTTGCCAATTGGTCTTGATGGCCCCCATCATGGCTGTTCATTTCCACTGAGTAGCTATGTCATCCTTTACTTATAACACCTCTAGGTTTGGCTTTCAAAGATGGATCAATGGCTGCTAACTGGACAGGTTCCAACATTTCAGCTGGTGTTTATCTGTGGCCAACCCAACTTTCCAGTATCTTCTCCTCCTCCCTGCCATCACATGGGTTCCCATCACCAAGATGGTTCCTTCTCCTTAAATGTGCCAGGGTTTGCTGTGCCTCAGGGCCTTGACTCAGGCTCTAGATTTTCCTTGAAATGCTCTTCTTCTCTCTTCGCCTGAGAAATTCTAATTCAAAGCCAGCTTGGGCACCACCTCCTCCTCTGTGTGTGCCCTTTCCCAGGCTCCTGGGATCTTTTGTGCACACGAGGTACACACATTTCTGCTATTGCATTTATCAGTCTGTGACAGATAACTTCGCAAATATCTGTCATCCTCCCCAGGCAGGGAGAACAAAATAACACTTCCTTCTCTCACCTGTATTCCTGACCCCAGCACTCAGGGTGGTACCACTGAATGGACAACCCATCAAGAGACATTTGTGCAACTGGAATGTGACAACTGCTATAATCCTGATCATCAACAAAGACTCTCTGGTACTATCCACATCTCTGTCGGTACTCAAAATAGTTTTAAGTAGCATAGATGCAAATGTTTGAAATTTAATAGTTACTTTATTCTAACGTGTGTTGTACAAACAGAACAGAACTAAACAAAACTAGTTATGTGTACTGGTACATTTAAGAACTGTTTCAATTTAAGAAAACATTTTAATAAAACACTGCAGGTGTATGCAAATATGTCAAAAATTCAGATGAGCAAAGAATTACAGTTGGGAAATAAAAGTTTAGAGAGTGGGAGGCTACAGACCTTTCCCAGTACACACTCTCGTACCTGAAAGGGGAAGAAACTCCTGGTTTCTATTAGTAGTCATGGGCAGCAGGTGGTAGACTACAGCCAGCAGGAAAAACCCCTCTCCCTTGCCTGTTTTTGTAAATAAAGTTTTATTGGAACACAGCTACTCTCAATTGTTTGCATTTTCTTTCTTTTTTTTTTTTTGAGTTGAGGTCCCACTCTGTTGCCCAGACTGAAATGCAGTGTAGTGGCACAATCATGGCTCACTACAGCCTTGACCTCCTGAACCAGGTGATCTTTCTGCCTCAGCAACCCAAGTAGCTAAAACTACAAGTTTGTGTCACCATGCTCAGCTAACTGTATTTTATTTTTTATTTTTGGTAGAGATGGGGTCTCACTATGTTGCCCAGGCTGGTCTTGAACTCCTGACCTCAAGCGATCTTCCTGCCTTGGCCTCCCAAAGTGTTGGGATTACAGATGAGAGCAACCATGCCTGGCCTTGTTTATATTTTCGATGGCTGCTTTTGCCTATGAAGACAGAGTGGAATGGTTACAAGAAATTTCCTACACCTGATCCAGGAGAGTCCTAGACTAGAGCCTAGAGAGGCCCTTAGGAAAGCAGTTTCTGAATGCTCAATTTGTTTTATGAGTTCAGCATAACCTTAATACTCAATCCTGACAAAGATATTCAAAAGGAACATCAGAGCCAAATTTTTCTCAGTAAGAAATGCAAATGTACTAGGGAAAGGTATTAACAAAAGGACAAAATGTTCCAGTCAGGTGGGGTTTATTCCAGTAAAACAAGGTTTAATGTCAGAAAATATATCAACAACTTCTTCAGCTTAATAGAATCAAGAAATATGGTTTAGGAGAGGAAGAGTCTGCTAACAGGTATATGAAAAAGTGTTCAACATTACTAATCATTAAAGGACTGCAAATTAAAATCATAATGAGATACCACATTCCACCTGTTAGAACGACTATTTTCAAAAAGATAAAATATAACAAGTGTTGGTCAGGATGTGGAGAAAAGGGAACCTTTGCACACTGGTGGTGGAAATGAAAATTAGCACAGCCATCATGAGAGACAGTATGGAGTTCCTTGAAAAACTAAAACTAGAACCACCATATGACCTAGCAAACCTACTACTGGGTATATCCAAAGGTAGGAAATCAGTATATAGAAGAGATATCTGCACTGCCATGTTTACAGTAGCACTATTTACCATGACCAAGATATGTTATCAACCCAAGCACTAAACAGCAGATGAATGAATAATGAAAATGTGGTATACAGACACAATGGAATCCTATTCAAACTTAAAAGAGAAGGACATCCTGTCATTTGTGACAATGTGGATGAACCTGGAGGAGACTATGTTAACTGAAAGAAGCCAGGCACAGAAAAGCAAATTCACCATGATCTCACTTATACATGGAATCTAAAAAAGCTGAACTCACAGAAGCAGAGAGTAGCATGATGGTTCCCAGGGGACTGCAGGGCAGGAGGAAATGTTGGGCAAAGAGGACAAAATTTCAGTTAGACAGGAGGAATAAGTTCAAGAAATCTATATACGACATGGTTACTATAGTTAAAAATACTGTATTTTGAAAATGGCCAAAAGAGTAGAGTTTAAGTGTTCTCACTCCCCAAACTGGTAAGTATATGAGGTAACGCATATGTTAATTAGTTCTAATGAGCCCACGTGGAGACACAGGCATCCCTCATCCCTTGGTATCTACAGGGGATTGGTTCCGGGATCAAGCCACAGATGCTCAAGTCCCTGATACCAAATGACAAAGTGCCTAGGCAACTTGGCAAGACCTCTTCTCTACAACAAATCAAAAATTAGCTGGGCATGGTAGCGCGTGCCTGTAGTTCTGGCTACTTGGAAGGCTGAGGCGGAAGGATAGCTGGAACCCAGCAGGTCGAGGCAGTGGTAGCCAGGAGCGTGCCACTGCACTCCAGTCTGGGCAACAGAGTGAGACTCCAACTCAAAAATAAATAAATAAATAATCACCAGATGGTTTAGAATACCTTAGACAATGTAAATACAATGTAAATAGTTGCTATAATGTACCATTTAAAATTTTTGTATTATTTTTATTGTTGTATTATTTTTTCCAAATTATTTCTGATCCATGATTGGTTGAATTCACAGATGAGGACCCCACCAATACGAAGGGTCAACTGTATTTCAAAGCATCACGTTGTACACAAGAAATATACATATACATTTTAATTTGCCAGTTGAAATGAATCAATGAGCAAGATCTGGAGCCAGATGGATGACATTCTGAATCCAACCTTTATGACCTCCTGGCAATGTGACTTGGGCAAGTCAGGACCTTCTCAATATTTTGGGCTTCTCTGTACATGAGAGATGGAGTTGTTTCTATTTCCTAGGGGTTGGTAGGAATAAACAATTTCAGCTGTTAAGCACTTAGAATCATGCCTGGTACACAGTAGGTGCTCAATAAATGTGAGCTATTGTTACTATAACAAAGCAGTGATGATGGAGAAAGAAGTAACACTGACAAGGGTAGGATACCTAGGTGATGGAGGTGTGGGGGGGGGGATCAAAGAATTGAAGACGAGAAGGCAGTAGGAAAGACACTATGGAAAAGAAATGCGTGAATATGACCCTGATGCTTTTATGATATACAACAATACTATGGTCTGAACGTTTGTGCCCCCCCCATTCATATATTGAAATCCTCACCCCCAAGGGTATGATGTTAGGAGGTGGGGCCTTTGGGAAGTGATGAGGTCACGAGAGTGGAGCCTCATGAATGGGACTAGTGCCCTTATGAAAGGGACCCCAGAGAGCTCCCTTATCCCTTCTACCATGTGAGGACACAGTGAGAAGGTGCCATCTATGAACCAGGGAGCCCTCAGCAGACACAGAATCTGCTGGTGCCTTGATCTTCGACTTCCCAGCTTGCAGGACTGTGAGAAAGAAATCTGTTGTTTATAAGCCACCCGGTCTACGGTGTTTTGTTATAGCAGCCCAAATAGACTAAGACAGTGATACAATTATAGGGCAGAGAAAGCTTTGCTTTGGAGTGGAGGGACAGTGGTAGGAAAATGGTGAGGTTAGCAACTGTGGGATTATATTAGGACTACCTGGGAAAAATGCCATCCAAAATACCAGTATGTATGTCATTGGAGAGGTTGGGGATGGATACCCTGACTTAGGGAGGAGAGGAGCAGTTTATTGACTACAGACATGGATGTAGGAGGGGGGAAAAAAGAATCACCTTGGGGGCAATAGCGTTTAAGAAGTAAATGGAAGAGGCACCAACAAAGTAATGCCCGGGGACTTCAGGAAAATGGACAACGTTATGTCTGACCATCCAGATGACCTGCATGCTACTAACCCTGGAAAGGAAGAAAGGGAATGGAATTTGGCAGGAAATAAAATATATCAATGTCAGATACTTTTAAGGTCACATTAGAATTTCAGAGCAGGCAGGTCTTATATGTAATGGTGAATGAACTTTGAAGGCAGGCATCTCGCTAAGTGGCTATTTCATCTTATCTAAAACAGGAAATGTGAACTATCTTAGAATTTTTCACATTATCCCCAAATATTAAAATAGAAAGGAAAATTTAAGTTTTAGTGCAACTTCAACAAAATCCAACCTTTTTTTTGGGTGTTAATTCCAATGGAAAATTTTTTGACTACATTGAGCAAGACACATATTTAAACAACTGTAATTTTATAAACACTCAACTGAATTTTATTCTAATTGCTTTTTCTCCCTCTAACAAATTAATGAGCACAAGAACAGCAAGTCTTGATTTATAAATTTAGCTAGTTTTACTGAAAAAGACTTCTTTTATGAGCTTAGGGGAAATGAGCTTTCTCTACTCTGACAAATTTAAAATAATTGGTTAAAATAGATAAGGAGGAAGAAGAGGCAGAATTTTAGTTTTTACACACTTACAAATTAGAATAATAAACTCAGAAAAGATCATACAACTGAAATTGCATTGGAACCAGCATAGTTGGAGAGTTATGAACATCTGGAATATATGAAAAAGCAACTTATAGATTCTTGCATTTTGCTACTGTAAGTGGTTATAATCACCAAAAAGAACAGTTTAGAAAAACAGTCTTTTCAAACAAAGAGTTCATTTGCAGCTAGCACCATTACAAGAGGATTTGTAATTGAACAATCAGTATGTAATACAGGTTCCTTCATAACCCAGCATGGAAGCGAAGGATCTGTAACCTTATATCAACTGTATTCTGCAAAGGGAGAACAGCTGCACCCATTGGTGGAGAAGTGTACACTATTGATGCCATACAGCTAGTTAGGGTGATGCTCTTTGCTACGTGGAAGGTATGGGTATCACATTCTCCAGCTATGCCACCACTCCTACACACTTTTTAAAGTTATTTTTAAAAAATCAACATCTAACATACACACAAATGCACAGATACCAGATATACAACCACAACCCAGATTTTGATGTGGAATGGCACTGAGGCAGTCACGTACTCTGCTAGTTTTCCTTCTGACCTTCTCAGCATGAGCCACATTGCCCATGGGACTGACCCTCCAATAAAAGCCCTGATGCTGAGGCTCAGGTGAGTGTCCCTGGTTGGCCACACTTCACACGTGTCATCATATATCATTGCTGGGAGAATTGTGTCCGTGTGATTCTATAAGAGTGGACACCTGGCAAGGTCATGCCTGGTTTCTCCCGGACTTTTGTGCTGTGCACATTTTCCCTTTGCTGATTTTAATGTGTATTTTTTTGTTGTAACAGACCATGAGTATACAGATACTGAGTCCTTCTAGCAAGTCACTGAGCCTGAGGGCGGTCATGGGGTACCCCAACACACCACCACAAAACACTGTTTATACCTAACAGGATCATATCAAGTCATGTTACCTCTTTATGTGATTTTAAAGTTATTCCATCCTCTAGTAATGTGGAAGTTTTATTCAGTTCTTCCTTATTTATAATATGATGAAACTAATGTTTTCCTTTATTATTTCTAAAGCAAAGACTGCCATCACCTCAAAGAAATGCCTGCCTTCACTGTTTCATAAAGATTCTTTTTTTAAACAGGGACACACATTAGCAATGTAAAAGAGCCACTGCAGTCAAAAAATATTTTTAGAGACTCAGCTGAACAATAAGCCCTGAACTTTTGTTTAAATTAAGAGAGCTGAACCATTAAAATGATTTCCTGAATCCATGGAAACATGTCTTGCATAAGAAGACACTCCACGGCCCTAGGAAACACACAGGGGCCCACAGGGTAATTTGTCAGCTGCCAGGATTACAGTAGGCAAAGCCACTTAATCATTTTTGTAGATGCAATTATTCACAAATATTAAGAGTAACACCCTTTTCCTGGTTATCTAACCTACTCACCAGGAGGCCCCCTAAAAATCAGATTGCAAGTCTACTACTCCCAATTATTTTATTATCTGCCAGAGAACGCTTTTGGCAGACTTTCCTCTTCCTCAAGGGGAAAAATACCCTGGAAAAATTTAATAAAAACGAGGACTGCATTTTGCTCACCGTGAAAGTCTATTTGAGTTCTGCAGCCGAAGGAATCAAAATGCAGCCCAAGGAGAAGATAAGATGAGGGCTGAAGAAATAAGAATCCCATTAAAACTCCATTTCCCAATAAAAAATAGTTGGAAGAAAAAAAATATCCCACAGCTAAAGGATTTAAATCAGCGGTTCTTAATTGGCATTTGGCAATGTCCAAAGACACTTTTGGCTGTCACAATGGAGGGGAGAGAGTGGGCTGTCTCCCCGAGACAATGAATGATCTAGTCCCAAATATGAACAGTGCCGAGATTGAGAAATTCTGATCTTTTAAAATTTGATTTTATTGTAGATTCAAGGGGTCCATGTACAGGTTTGTTACATGGGTATACTGCATGATGGTGAGGTCTGGGCTTTATTGAGTCCATCGCCCAAATGGTGAGCATGGTACCCAACGGGTTTTTCAATCCTTGCCCCCCACCTTCCCTCGCCCGCTCAGGATTCCCCAGTGTCTGTTGTTCTCAAATTTATGTTCGTGTGCACATGGTCTTTGGCTCCTGCTTAAAAGTGAGAACATGCAGTTTCTGGTGTTCTGGAAAAACTCTCATCTTAATGAATGGGCTAAAACCCATTAATTAATGCATCGTGTTGTAGCCATTCACAGTATCTCCAGAGGTTAAGACCCTTACATCTGCCCTCTTCGCTCAGGCTGAACGTGTATATGTTACAGAATCCTTCACGCAGGTCATAGGGGATATTATAAAAGCATTCTAAGATTTCCTGGTAAGGGGGCAGGGAAGAAGCCATGTGAAAACGTAGCCCACCAAGAGACTAGGGTTCCCAATCCAATGCAGAATTGAGACTCCTGATAATCACCAAGGGAGAACCAGCCAGGTGGGCATGGCAGAGTTTGTTATGTCCATGACAACTGTCGGTCACCTCCAGATGAGTTTTCATGATTCTTCTGTTTCCCAAGGCCCAAGAATGTCTGTGTGGCCATCCATTTCTCAATTAATAGGCTGTTTCTCAAATCCACTATACAGAAGCACACCCCCACCTAAACCTAGGTCTGCCATGTGGCTAATGACCTACAAAATGTCATTAGAATGTCTCGGCTGCCTGTGTTTAGACCACTGTTGTCTTTCTCTCTCTCACAGACATAAAGACAACGGAAACATAAAATGTTTTCGGTTTAGTCTTTTAAAAGGTGAATAACTTTGCAATTATTATGGGCTCAGAGAAAGTGGTAAAACCAGCAAAACCCTGTGCACCCTTTATCCCGCCTTCTCCAATAGTGACATCTTACACTGCTGTATACAGTATCCAACCACAATCAGGACAGCACCAATCACTGGATTGCAAACCATACTCAGTTTTCGTTGTTTCTGCTCTGCATTCCCTGGTGTGCATATGTATCACCTATGCACTTTGATCCTACGCATTGGTGTGTGGAGCCGCGTCCACAGTTAAGGAACAGAACTCTTTCATCAGCACAAAAGATCTCTCTTATACCCCACCCTTTGGATGCACTCCCATCCCTACTCCTAACCCCTGGCAGCCACTGATCTGGTCTTCATCTCTCTAGTTTTGGCACTTCATGAGTGTTCTATAAATGGAATCATGCAGTGTGTGATCTTTTGACATTGGCTCGCTCTACTCTGCACAACTCTCTGGAGATCTATTCAGCTTGCTGCATGCATCAATAGCTCACTCCTTGTGATTGCTGAGTGGTACTCCATGGTACGGACATGCCACACTTTCTTTAGTCTATCACCCACTGAAGGACACTGGCGATCTTTCCAGATTATTGCTACTATGAATACAGTGGCTATTTTCTGTATAATTTTTAAAATAATCAGATTTCATCAGACACCAATCAAGCTTACAAACGATGCTGTATGTGCCAAGGTCATGTCCCAACCACTGAACTGGTTTATGAAAAAGCCCTTATAATGTAAGGGCTCTCTACTGGAGAATTCAAGTGGTTCCTTCTCTTCTTTTTCTAATTTTCCAAACTCAATCTATACATGGACCTTCTTACCTATAATGCTGTGATCCAAAAAATATGTATTTATAAACACACATAACACACAATTTATCATCTTAACCATTTTTTAAAATTAAAAAAAATTTTTTTAGATGGAGTCTTGCTGTGTTGCCCAGGCTGATCTCAAATTCCTGGGCTCAAGTGATTCTCCCACCTCAGCCTCCTGAGTAGCTGGGACTACAGGAGCACACCACCATACGCGCTTCCATCTTAACCTATTTGTAAGCACACAGTTCCGCAGCATTAAGTATATTCACACTGTTGTGCAACCATCACCACCAACCATTTCCAGAATTTCATTCATTTTGCACAACTGAAACTCTGTCCTCATCAAACAGCAACTCCCATTCCTCCTCCTCCCCTCATCCCCTGGCAACCGCCATTCTACTTCCTGTCTCTATGGATTAGATGCCTCTAGTTTCTCTTAGAAGTGGAAACCGACAGATCTGTCCTTTTGTGACTGGCTTTCTTCCCTTGGCATAACGTGCCCAAGGTTCATCCAAGATATGCCAGAACTTCCTTCCTTTTCAAAGCTGAGTAAGAATATTCTGCTGTAACATGGGCCATTCTGTTTATTCATTCATCTGTCAATGGACATCTGGGTTGCTTCCGCCGAGAGTTTTTTTAAAGGACATTGTACTGCCCCCCCAAAGAGAAGTAGATCTTGGAAGGGGGGAGCATGTCTTCATGTTCTGTTCTCCTACATCACCTTCCTGATGACAGCGGCTCACAGCTGTGACAGGATGAGACAGAACTTGGCTCAGTCTCTAGTGAGGCAGAAACTCCAGTCGGGTTAAAGGACAGGCCAGCAGGAGGTGAAGGTAACTGCTCACATGACTGACAGAGCCAAGACCACTGCACAGAAAGGGCATAGGAACATGTGGAGACCTCAGAGAAGGGTTTCTTCCATGGACAAACTGAAGTTCTTCTTGTATCCAGACTGGTTGGGTTCAAACAGCGCTCTATGTTACAAGGCACAAGTCAAAACTCGTCCCTATGCAACAGGCCCCAAGTTGCCCAGTGCTTTTCCAGAGGGGACCGCTTCAACCCTCATGGTCTCTGTTTCTATGGAAAGAGTTTGGGGGCAATGGTGGTCCCCTGAACTTTCCCCCTCAGCCCCGAGCCCACCCTAACAAGGACCTATGCCAGTTCACCCACTGTGAACCAGCTAGATAATCTGCTAGGTGATCTTTTCAGAAAAGTAAAAGCTTGTTGTGTGTCTACAGTACAGAGCAACCCTTTAGCTCTGTACTTGGGCTTGGCTACAAGAGGAAAAGGCCACGTAAGTGTTACTCTCTTTCTCTTATGCCAATTTGCCTGTGGAGGATCAGCACTAGAGAGGTGTGTTACAGATAATGTGTACCACCCAGCCAGGCTACTTGTGTATTAGTTCTTTTTTTTTTTTTTGAGTTGGAGTCTCACTCTGTCGCCCAGGCTGGAGTGCAGTGGCAAGCTCCTGGCCACCACAGCCTCGACCTGCTGGGCTCCGGCAATCCTTCCACCTCAGCCTTCCAAGTAGCCGGAATTACAAGCATGTACTACCATGCCCGGCTGATTTTTGATTTATTGTAGAGACAAGGTCTTGCCAAGTTGCCCGGGTAGGTCTCGAACCTGTGGACTCAGGCAATCCTCTCGCCTCGGCCTCCCAAAGTGCTAGGATTACAGGCTGAGCCACCGAGCCCAGCCTAGTGCTTTTCTTGAAACAGAAGATTCACAAAATGAAAGACAAAGGTCACCTAAGTTACATTTACAACCTTGAAAGTCTGGCCATGAGGACATAGTATTTCACTATTATCTTGGTCTGTTCAGGTTGCTATAACAAAATATCTAGGCCAGGTGTCTTCTAAACATATATTTCTCACAGTTCTGGAGGCTGGAAGTTCAAGATCAAAGTGCCAGCAAATGTAGCATCTGGTGAAGACTCGCTTCCTAGTTCACAGACGGTGGCTTCTCACTGAGTCCTCATATCGTGGAAGGGGTGAAGGAGCTCTCTGGGGTCTCTTATAAGGACACTAATCCTATTCATGAAGACAGAGGCCTCATGGGATCTAATAACCTCCCCAAGGCCCCACCTACTTTAACACAGGGGATTAGGACTCCAACATGTGAATTTAGGCAGACACAAACATTCAAGCCATAGCAACAGTCCTCCTATGAGCAAGGATGATCTATAATACAGAACCAAGTATACATTATGTAAATGAAGGGAAACATGCCTAATTCTACCCAGTTAGTCATGTGTGTGCAGATATAGGCTCTTTAGGAAAATAACTCCTATCCAGAGTGTAGAAGCCCACTTTGGATAACTACCAATACTCTCGCTTTGAATAACCCGTGAATGGTGATGCTAATGGAGGCAATAAATACATATAATAAATCGGCCTCTCAGTATAAATCAAGGCAAATCAGAAAAGAGGCTCCAGTGAATAAGAAATTCCTGATCATACCCGAGGGTCTTTAAATCTTCATGTGAAGAAAGAACTTCATCATTCTGGCAATTTAGCATATGTGAGAAATGAACTTTTACCATCTATCATAATGACAAGCTCTTTTTGGTAGCTGAAATGTTTAAAATTACTGCCGTCATGGACACAGAACCTGGTGACGTCCCTACACTAGGCAAAACATGAATGGAATTTGATTTCTCACTTGTGTTAATTTTTCTTTGATATTTTCACCACCACCATCATCACATGGTTCTTATTACTCGTCTGCTTGTCCCTGGTGGTGTGCTAAGGTCAGTCACCAAGCTCGAGGTGGGAAATACTTCACTGGGTTTGTGATGACTGTGACACTTTGAGTATGTGGGCAAATACACAGAAAACTTTCCTACTTGCTACAGGCCCAGCTTGTAGGAATCCTGTTCCCCAGAAGCCTGAACAGATGGGCCTCTGTCCTGCCCAGATGCTTGGGCAGACCAGGCTGCAGTGTTTTCTACTTCTATGCAAAAAGTTAGACCAGCGGCACTGCTAGGTGAGGAGAAGACATGCACACAAGGATGATCTGTCACACACCTAGGCTACATTCATGAGCAGCTTTGGAAACTGTGACCCACACAGGTTCACGAAGGAGCGTCAAACTTCATGACTGTCTTGCAGATAAATATGCCAGGCTAATGTCCTTTACCTACTTTCCAATGGGCCTTATATGACAGGCACCAAGTAGCTTTGCAACTCAATTCAAATCTATCCAACTGGGCTGGGGGCAGTGGCTCACACCTGTAACCTCAGCACTTTGGGAGACTTAGGCACGAGCACTCCTTGAGTCCAGGAGTTTGAGATCAGCCTGGGCAACATAGCGAGATCTCATCTCTATAAAAAATTTTTTAAAAAATTAGCTGGGTACGGTGGTACATGTCTGTAATCACAACTATATGGGAGGCTGAGTTGGGAGGATCACTGGAAGTCAGGAGGCCGAGGTTGCAGTGAACCAGGATCATGTCACTGCACTCCAGCCTGGACGACAGAGTGAGATCTGGTCTCAGAGAGAAAAAAAAAAAACACCTACAGAATCACTGATGTTCATGAAGTGCCTTAAGTTGAAAGAATGCAGTGGTTTCTGACAAAGTGAAACCTACACTCCCCACATGATCCAGCCATCTCCTAGATGTTTACCCAAGAGAAATGAAAACCACATTCACACAAAAAACCTGTATGCAAATGTTTCTAGTAGCTTTTAAGCTGGAATCACTAAAGCCCGGAAGTTCCTCCATAGGAGAATGGATAAACAAACTGCCTCAAAAGCCTTTAAAATGGAAGACTAGTGAGCAAGAAAGAAGGAGTGGCTGGTACATGCAACAGCATGCATGCATCTCAAACTCAAGACATCGCATTCTCAGGACCACACTCTGCAGGATGCCATTTCTAAAACATTCTCACAAAGGCAAACTTCTAGGGGCAGAAAACAGAAGAGGATTGTCAGGGGAGGGAGAAAGACTGACTACAAAGTGGCACAAGGGAATCTGGGGGTGACAAAGCTGTTACATGACTACACATATTTGGCAAAGTTGTGCTCTAAAAAAGGTGAATTTGGCCAGGCGTGGTAGCTCATGCCTGCAATCCTAGCACTTTGGGAGGCTAAGGCGAGAGGACTATTTAAGCCCAGGAATTTGAGACCAGCCTGGGCAACATAGTGAGACTTCATCTCTATTTTTAAAAAAATGAAAAAATTAGCCACGCATGCTGGAGTACACCTGTAGTCCCAGCTACTCAGGAGGCTGAGGCAGAAGGATTGCGTGAGCCTAGGAGGTCAAGGCTGCAATGACCCGTGATCATGCCATTACACACCAGCCTGACCCATATAATAACCCAATGACTCTAACTCAAAAAATAAAAATAAAAAGGGTGAATTTTACTGAATGTAAATGATGCCTCATTTCTTTTTTTAAAAAAGATGCAACAGATGAGGATAGAAAGGAGGAAAGAAGGCTGTTTCCAAGGAAATACCTCATTTGTCTTCTCTGAAGCTGTCAACTACCCATGAGAAGAGTCCTGTCATCATTAAACTGTTGTGGGCCAAACCTACAGCCCTTCTCTCCTCTGCGCGATAAATTCCTTCTATCCATCAGTCACAGAGCTGGTCCTAAGTGAGGTCCTAACATAGACACCCTGGCTGTTTTCAGGAGACATTGCCAAACCCATCTGCTCAGCTCTCTGGTCAGCACCTTACCACCACCCTGGTTACATGAAGAGCCATTCCCCACCAAGGCCAGCCTGTTGTGACTGCTGGTGGCTGCTCCGTGCCCTCAGATGCACATCCTGCACAAGTTTACCCTAGCTCAAGGCACTCCTCACATGACTTCCTCCATTCCTCTTCAAGTAGTAAGTAGCATCTCCTTCTAGAAAAAAATCCTTTCCTATACACCGCCCTTTCCCCGAATCCAGATCACCCAATGATTCTGCAGACTACTCGTCATGGCTGAACTCCTTTAGAATCTGTGATCTTCTCCACCGGCTGCCCTCATACCACCTTTCAAATTTGTGTCAATTAGTTTACTTCTGCTAAAAATGTGGATCTGGGAGAGCTGCTTTCTTTCCATTGGGATTTGGGGAAGAGGCCCCAGTGAAAATACTTCATATGTGTACAGGGGCTCACTCACCAAATCTTTACTCTTTCTATACTAAGTGGGAAATGGGCTTCTGCTTCCTTTGTAGTATTCAGAAACAATGGGGGGAAACAACTTCCAATTCATTCAGCATTTGGGGGAGCTACAGGTCACAGTGTGCAGGCTGCCACATATCACAGACTCACGTCCCTGCCGTTCTCTTCCTGGGGTGGCAATGTGAGCTCCTGGGAAGGGCACGCTGCCACCATCTGCTTCTTAAAAACCATCGGGACAGCACAAGCACCATGTGATGGGCCCCATAAGACAGAAGCCAGCGGACTCTCACCCGTCAAAGTCAGACCACTGTAATCCATCCAAACCCAACAAATCTATCATGGTGCCAGAGCTTGGAAATTCCAAAGTTCCCTACTGCTTAATTTTTTACAGGCTCACACCTATAAACCCAGCACTTTGAGAGGCAGATGCGAGAGGAACTCGAGGCCAGGAGTTTGAGATAGCTTGAGCAACATGGCGAGACCTTGTCTCTACAAAAACTCAAAAAATTACCTGGGTGTGGTGGCACTCACCTGTGGCCCCAGCTACTTGGGAAGCTGAGGTGAGAGGATTGCCTGAGCCTAGGAAGTCAAGGCTGCAGTGAGCCATGGTCTTGCCACTGCACTCCAGCCTGGGCTACTGAGTGAGAGACTCCAACTCAAAATAATAATAATAATAGTCTGGCTTCTTAACCAGTTTCCTCTTTCAGACTGCCATAAGTCTGCTGCTGTGAAATATTGCCAATCAATAATATTTACTGAGTACTTGTGATGGGAAAAGCCCTTACTTTGGACAACTAAGATGGCACCAATGAGAACCTACTCTTCTAATAGGATGGAAAACACAGTTTGGTAAAAGCCAGATGAACGGACATCTGCATCCTGGGGGCAGAGGCCGAAGCACGTCCATTTTCGAGGTTCTTTCCCGAATTGGAAGAGATGAGTCTTGGATTCTTCTTCAACATCATGCTTTCCTACTACCTGAGTGCTCCCCTGAGGATTCTCTCCCTTGTAGCCTAACACATCCTAACTGACACTGTGGATACTGGGGGATGGAAGGAAGAGAGATGCTGGTGAAAGAAATGAATAGATGGCCAGGAACGGTATCCTGTCTGCTGGGTCAACAGCAGAGAAGCAAGAGTCAGGTAGGGATGGCGGCTGAGATAATATCACCAAATCTGGCAACCTAGAGCTTGCTGGTGACTTCTAGTGAAGAAAGTCAGATCGACAGGAGTTGAAGAAAGAATCATTTTTCTGGGATCTACAACTTGTTTTTTTTACTGAGTTTGTTGGTGCTGAAAGGGCAAGAGTATAGGGGTTTGAGGAAGAAGCATGACTAAGAAAATGTTTTTCTTTATTTTTATTTTTTAATTTAAAAAAAATTTTTTTTAAAGAGAGGGTCTTGCTTTGTTGCCCAGGCTGGGGTGCAGTGGCATGATCATAGCTCACTACAGCCTCAAATTCCTGGGCTCAAGCAATCCTCCTGCCTCAGCCTTCTGAATAGCTAGGACTACAGGCACATACCACCATGCCTGTCTCATTTTAAAATTTTTTATACAGACAGGGTCTCGCTATATTGCCCAGGCTGGTCTCGAGTGATCCTCACACCTTGGCTTCCCAAATTGCTGGGACTACAGGTGTGAGCTACAGCACTCAGCCTGAAATGTTTTTATTTTTTATTTAAGATAGAAGGGAGACAGTGATAGACTGAGGAGATTAGTGGGGGTTCAGTAAGTATTGACCTAACTGACTTTAGGATTTGAGATAAACATGGAAAATGACCTCATGATGATTACTTTCAACATGAGGCATTTCTTTACTCCCTTCTTCCTTTGAATCTTTGTGGGTTACTCCAGAAAATTCCAGAATATACACCGTGATTTGAAGAAAGCACAGTTTTGTCTCTCTTCACAATCAATTCCACCTACGGGACATTACTTCCATGATGCTGACCAATGAGGAAAGGCGTTCATTAGATGGTACGCAGAATTGACATTTGTGAAGGTCTATACATTGCTGTGCCCCCAATCTCCCCCTCAGCTGCCTGGTTACAGAACTTTATAAACAAACAGTAAATAAGGAAGCCAACCTTCCCGGGATGGGCTGGAGATTTCTGTGTGTATTCTAAGAGGTCAGCAACGCTGACGCTGACGCTGACGCTCTGGGGCCCTAGGGAGCAGAGACACCAGCTTGGCTCTGTCTCCAGGTTACAGAGCACTCTGTCCTTCGCAGCCAGCAGTCTCAGCGTGTGATTTGTTTACACGTTTTGAGTCTGTCTGGCCTTCATCGTGTCCTTGTGCAGAGGTGTTGCTAAATGGAAAGAATCTCAAATTCCACACTAAGAGTCGACGGGGAAGCGGGGTTTGCACATGCAATTTCCATTTGCAAGCACCTCTGGGAATCTCTGAGCTCCACGCTAGGAGACCACCGGTGCCCCAGGTTCCTCTAAGTGCTGAGGTTGAGATATTACAGTAGTGGTTATCATCTCCCTGCTTTTCAGGGTGAGGTAGCACATATTGTTTTGTATACCAATTTCTTATACTATGTTTGTTCTGGCAACAGTCAATCCAAATGATCTAATATGCATGCAGAAAGAATGTGCACTCTCCATGAGTAGTGCTAGGGGTAAGTAAGCCCAGGTGACAGAGACCCTGGTTTGGAAGGGGAGGGTGCTTATTTATAGCGTACTACGTGCCTGACATACTTGATCACTTTCACCTGGGCAAGGAAACTAAGGCTCAGCTGGAGTAAATGGCTTGTTCATGGATCAGAGCTTGAGCCCTTCTGTCTGGCTCTAATGCCTCCACCTTCCCCTTCCAGGCCAACTCTGAAAGAGCCCGGGCCCAGGGGTTTAGTGACTGGCTTTTCCTCAAACCTAGAATGTGCATCTCTGAAAGCTAGGACCTAAGAATGGGGTTCCCTTTCCAAAAAACCAAGTTCCAGAAAATACACAGTATGATGTCAAGGGCACAATGCTTAAATACACTCCAAGTCAATTGTTATGGGTTGAACTGTGTCCTCCACCAAACCCATAGGTCAAAGTCACTGCAGATGTGATTAGTTAAGATGAGGCTAAGCTGGCTCGGTGGCTCAGCCTGTAATCCCGAGCCTTGGGAGGCTGAGGTGAGTGAGCTGCCTGAGCCCGTGGGTTCGAGACCCTCCTGGGCAACTTGGTGAGACCTCATCTCTACAATAAATAAAAAAATTAGCCGGGTGTGGTAGACCATGCCTGTAGTTCCAGCTATTTGGAAGGCTGAGGTGGAAGGATCGCTGGAGACCAGAAGGTTGAGGCTGCGGTGGCCGGGAGTGGCCACTGCACTCCAGTCTGGGCAACAGAGTGAGACTCCAACTCAAAAAAAAAAAAAAAAAAAAAAGATGAAGTTATACTGGTCCAATAGGATCCAATAGGATTGTGTTGTCACAAAAAGGAAGTATGGGCAAATTGGAACACAAGACCAGGGTGATGCATCTTCAAGCCAGAGTCGGCCAGCACCCACCAGAAACCGGTAGATGGGCACAGAACGGATCCACCCTCAGAAGAAACCAACCTGCTGACACCTTCTATTCTCAAGAACTAGGAGACCATATGCTTCTTTCTAAGCCACTTCAGCTTGTGGTATTTTGTTAAGGCAGCCCTAGGAAACTAATACACCCATGCTTTATCTCTCAATGTGTCCTAACCCAGGGGGATGACAAACCCAGGGGAGGAGGACAGTTAGCACTGAGGAGGGTGGGGGGAATACTAGGGAGGCCAACATAGGCGGGGTCCCTACCACACTGGAAATGATTTGTTTCCTTAGTTGAATGGGTAGGTGGGTACCAGGATGTCTTTTCATTCATGTCATTTTGGAGGTCTTAAAAATTTTCAAAGTTTAAAATTTTAAAAAAGTTTTCATTTAATTTAGTTTATTTCTTTTGAGTTGGGGTCTCGCTCTGTTGCCCAGTCTGTAGTGTAGCAGCATAATCACCGCCCACCACAGCTTAACCTCCTGGGCTCAGGTGATCCTTCCACCTCAGCCTCCTGAGTAGTTGGGAATGACACGTATGCCACCACACCCAGCTACTTAAAAAATATTTTTGTAGATACAAGGTCATGCTATGCTGCCTAGGCTGGTCTCAAACTTCTGAGCTCAAGCAATCTGACTGCCTCGGCCTCACAAAGTGCTGGGATTACAGACGTGAGCCATGGAGCCCAGCCAAGTTTTCATTTTAGAGCCCAAATGACTTGCAAGAATAATCCCACTAGTCCCTGACAAAGCCAGGCCAGATCCCGGACCTCAAGCTCTGGGGATCCCTTCCACCCCCTTCCCTGGCCCCAGAGGAGGGCAGCTGCACAGCACAAGGTCTGTTTTGTCAATGAAGAACTCGTGTTTGGCCTTTTAATGACTTATCAGAAAGTAACATCTTTGGCAGTAATCAAAAGTGTTGGAAGAAACTAGACTAATTCTTAAGTTTCAGAAAACTGCCTAGGGCTTACAGGGGAGGGAAGGTGGTGGCTTGGAAGCTCAAGAAATCTCTAGTGCAAAATCTAAGAGATTCAAATATACAACTTAGCCATATTTGGCCTCACCCTGGTGAAGGCCAAGAGCACCAAACTGCTTTGTCCTTTCCACGTTTCTCACAACCACTTTTCATGTTCATTTCAGTCTGGTTCCTTTGAACACAAATATCAAGGGAAGAAATACCACACTTCCTTGTTCTACCCAGGGATGGGACAGCTCCAGAACCCTTATTGCTCCCCTTGAACACTCTCCCTAAGAACGTTCTGGGTGCTTCTTGTTCTACACAGTCTCATAGCATGTTGAAGATGAACTTCCTACCGACAGAAAACGTGGCCTCTTACCTGACTCCTGGAGATACCGATAGACCAGAAAGTTCACCTCGTCGCTGGTTATGCTCATCTTAGCCTCACCTCGCGGCGATGAGGTCCTGACAAAGCGGGAGCCACCCTCTGTTGGAAAAAAGCAGAGAGAGAGAGAGAGAGAGAGAGAGAGAGAGAGATCTGAAACACTGCTTGTATTTGTTTTTCTGCATTCTTTTTTTCGACAACCTGGACATAGGTGGTCCTCCCTTCTCAGCCTCCTGAATAGCTGGGACTACAGGCATCACCACACCTGGCTAATTTTTTTTTTTTGTAGAAACAAGCTATGTTGCCCAGGCTGGCCTTGAACTCCTGGGCTCAAGCTATCCTACTGCCTCAGCATCCCAAAGTGCCGGGATTACAGGTGTGAGCCACCATGCCCAGTCTTTTTCTTCATTCTTCATGAGATGATTAAAGAAAATAATATCCATGCTATTATAAACACAAAGGTAATTAACACCTGATTTGTGTTGTTCTGTAATCATATGATTACATGAACGTTTTGTAACTATAGATTAAAAAACTACAAGGGACCTCCAAAAGATAATTTCTGTTTTTTCTGGGTCCCCCTTCGTACAAGGTTGGGGCAGAGTAAAATACTAAAAAAAAAAAAGAGTTAGTCTATCTTATGAGTGGGAATACAAAAACCCCAGAATTTATTTATAAAAATTACATATTTATTCTTACATGTTTAAACTTCAGTCACCTTCAAAGCACTCTCCATTGGATGCAATACACCTATCAAGATGCTTTTTCCACTGTTCAAAACAGTTTTCGAACTCGTCATTTTTGAGGTCTTTTAGTGTTTCTGTCATTTTTTTGTTTCACCTCTTCCACATCAGCAAAATGTTTCCCTTTGAGGACTTCTTTTATCCAGGGAAACAAACAAAAAAAGTTGCTTGGGGTGAGATCCAGTGAATAGGGAAGGTGAGGCACAGGGTCATGCCATATTTTTGATCAAATACTGCTGAACATTCAGCGCGGTGTGGGCAGGTGCACTCATAAGTCACTCATCATGAAATGGACAAACTTGTTGAAAGAATTTACCCCCAAAAATTAACTGAAGCCGAATGTAGCCTCTCACAACAACGCTACCTGGTACATTGACGCTAAGGGGTTCCTAGAACACTTACCTAGCAAGAGAAGCCTGTATTACAAGGAACCTGCCCTCCAAAAAATAATTCCGTTTTTTTTCTGGGTTCCTCCTTGTACAAGGTCAGGTCAGAGTAAGGTACAAGCCACACTAATGAAGCCAAATTCAAGGACAACTGAGCACGAAAACAAACAACTGCCTTTGTATCCAGTAAAGATCCCATGTGTGTTATGATTCACAGTGTCCTTGTAGCAGGCATGAATGGAATCCTGACGTGCACTTGGGCAGACACGCGGATTAGACACTAAGCACTTTTCCAGACAGATGGAGAGGATGACCGGGGAGACTCGCAGTCACGTCAGCACCCCTGGGAAGAGTGACCATGTGGTCCTGGAGAAATGACAATCGCATACTGTTCACTCAGAAAAGTCTGAATGGGTTGAAGAGATAAGCAGGATGGTCATTCTACCTGTAGGGTGTTTGCAACACTGGTGAGGAAGACACACGTCAGTGAGCAACTCAGTCACTCTCCACGTCACTAGTGTCAGCAGGCCAGGGCTCCTGGTGGAATGCCAGAGCATGGCAGACAGAGGGAACCTACCATGCTTGTATTTTGCCACAAAATCCACTCTATCAGTCTGACTAAGACTTCCAGTGCCTGCAAGGTGGGTGGAAAGTCAGGGGTGAGGGGAGGTAGTGGAAATTGCAGGGTCCTCTGTGTCTGAGGCAGCCATAAGATAGTCTGGTTCTCTTCAAAATCACCCTAGTCAGACATGAGAGCAAACCAGCCCAAAGAGAACAATGGAGTAATAGAACTCTGTTTTCTGTGGATAAGCCAGAATTCATCAAGAAAAGCTGTTCTCTCCAAACAGTAGGAAACTCCCAAAAAGGCCTCAGCTTATTTCAGCGATGTCACCAACACTAAACACTGTTAGTCTGTTTGGGGACTGGCTTCCATGTCCACATCATACATTTTCGTATATCTTTATGGGAAGCAAAACTTTGATCATTGCATGAGGATTCCGTTTCTGCTTGTTTAGATAAAGATAAAAGGACAAAGTGTACATTCAAGTTGAGAGATTTTACCTTTAACAGAAGGACTAGAACTAAAAGTGGCTACCAGGGACACACCTTGCCCCAGTGAGTCCTGTCCTAGTATAATGCCCGCCCCTTGAGTATGGCCGGGACCTGTGACTTGCTTCCACTCCATGGAATATGTGAAATGAGATGGGATGTCTCTCCCTAGGTTAGGTCACATCCTATGGTGAGGTTGACCAGAAGCCACTCCCACAATGATTACATTGCAGACTGAAAGGAGAGACCCTCTGGCTGGCCTTGAAGCTGGAAACTGCCATCATATCATCTGCCCAGGGATTGGCAGACAGCCTGTAGGGAGCAAGGGAGCCTCAGTCCTGCAACCACAGGAACTGAATCTTTCCAACAACACGAGCTTGGAAGAAAAGCTCCAGATGTGAATGAGAACCCAGCCTGGCCAGTCCCTGAACTGCAGTCTCCAAGACCCTGAGCAGAGGCCCCAGCTGTGCCATGCCGACTCCTGACCCGTGGAGGGAGTAAGGTAATCACTGTGTGCTCTTTTTGCTACATTTGTGGTGATTTGCTCCACAGCAAGAGATAGCAAATACAGCTGGCCTAGGGTCGTTCTGCCTCTCACTCTACACTCATAATGGCATTTTATCTTACAGCTGCCAGAATTTTGATGCTCAAAAATGCTTATCTTCTTTGCTTAATTTGGTGACACTTCAGGACTTCTGAACATATTGCAAGGGAAATTTGATAGTCAAATACAAATATGTCCTGAAGGCTGGGCTCGGTGGCTTAGCCTGTAATCCCAGCACTTTGAGAGGCCAAGGCAAGTGGACTGCCTTAGCCCGAGGGTTCCAGACTAGCCTGGACAACTTGGCGAGACCTCATCTCTACAATAAATTTAAAAAAAAAAAATAGCTGGGCCTGGTAGCGCTCACCTGTAGTTCCGGCTACTTGGAAGGCTGAGGCAGAAGGATCGCTGGAGCCCAGCAGGTCAATGCTGCAGTGGCCATGAGTGTGCCACTGCACTCCAGCCTGGGCGACAGAGTGAGATTCTAAATAAATTAAAAAAAGTCTGTCCTGAGATTTGTTTGGACTCTCAGGCAGTCACCCCCAAGACAGCACAAAGAAAAAAATATTAGAAACTAGATAAGAAGCTGAGAAATCAGAGCATAACTCAATACAAAAATTAAACATTATTTAAGGGGAAAATAATGAAACAATAGCAAAAAGGTGTGTAACAATGTCACAGCTTTGAGCAGACTTTTGGTGATGCTGCATGCTGCCATACAGATGACAGTTCAGCTCTGGTGACAAATTTATGAACATATAGTTTTTTTCTACATGCTTCACAGCTGGATACCATCAAACCTGTGTCGACTAAATAACTAACTAAGGGCAGTTGCTACACAGGGTTACTAGGATGGCCAAAAAGAATGGACTTTAGGCCAGGCATGGTGGCCCACTGCACTCCAATCTGGGCAACAGAGTAAGACCCCGACTCAAAAAAAAAAAAGAATTGACTTTTAAAAAGTGGCTCACAGCCGGGCTTGGTGGCTCAGCCTGTAATCCCACGCTTTGGGAGGCTGAGGTGAGTGGACTGCCTGAGCCCGTGGGTTCGAGACCCGCCTGGGGAACTTGGCGAGACCTCATCTCTACAATAAATAAAAAATTAACCGGGCGTGGTAGCGCACGCCTGTAGTTCCAGCTACTTGGAAGGCTGAGGCGGAAGGATCGCCGGAGCCCAGCAGGTCGAGGCTGCGGTGACTGGGAGCGGCCACTGCACTCCAGTCTGGGCAACAGAGTGAGACTCCAACTCAAAAAAAAAAAAAAAAAAAAGTGGCTCACAACTTCAACTTCCAATACAAGTGCATGCATGGCTATGACCATTATTCTCCAGACTATATATATACTTGCAAAAGATGTTAAATAGGGAATTTTGTAATTAATTCTGAAGACTCTACTACAAAAATACAGAAGATAATTGTGGTTGGCCTTCCTTGGGCTAGCTGATCTCTCCATTCCCTTCCAGCTAAGCTTACCATCCCATGATTTATTACCAGATAAAAACATAATTCTCAGCATCTTAACCTCTAGCTAAAGAATTTTGGCTAAAAAATAAAAATCACTGGTCTGGAGCATGGATGAGGTTTAGCAATTACTTTTTCACAACAGAGGCTTTTTCGTGTGAGGCCTTTGACCAGGTGAGGATAGAGCTCTCCAGTTTCAGCCTCACGTAGCCCTGAACATTCAGGATGGGCTTAGAAACAGGACAGCAGGACTGGAGTGGGGCTGGCACACATCTCCAGTCCTGGGAAAGTATAAGAGTCACAAAAGACAGGAGGGCACTGTTCTATCTCCCAGATTAGACTAGTGGGAAAGGACTGATCTTGGAGAGTGCCTGATCATCTCTGCGCATGTTACCAGTGAGGAAACTGAGGCACAGAAAGGATATTGTATCCATCAAGACCTGAGAAATGCTCCAGTTTCCTGGCTGCCCTTCTTGCTTGCTACCCCTAACTCTTTTCTCTTTTAGTCTGTCCTGCCAAGTGCTTAGAAACAGTAAGTTCTAAGAAGGATCCCTGGCCATGGCATCTGGGGCCAAGTGACTCTCTGGTGGAGGGGTAGAGGAAGGACTGTCCTGTGCACTGCAGGATGCTGAGCAGCATCCCTGGGCTCCCCCAACTAGATGCCAGGAGCACCTTCCCCACTCTCTGCAGTGATGACAACCAAAAATGTCTCCAGACATCACCAAATGCCCCACATTGCAAAACTGCAGCTGGTCAAGAACCACAGGTTTAGAGGGGAAAAAAATCAGCATTTTGTGTTTGCAAGGAAGTCCATGTGTAATGTCGTAAGGCATGTGGAGCAGTCTTGCAGACAGCACTCGATGAACTAGCCAAGCTGCTAAAAGCAATCACTGAAAATACATCGCAAGAGCATGACCTTTTCAAATAGTCTGTGTAAAATTATCAGTGATTTCCTAAAAGCATTAAATACTGATTTTGCCTTGCTTTTCTAAGATGGAATCCTGATATAGGCAGATGAAACACCTGTCTCACAAGCGTGCGTAACAAACACAGGTGTCTCTGCATGTGATCACACAGAACTAACTAGAATGGGAATATAAGATGTACAAGATGAGGTGGGAGAATTGCTTGAGCCCAGGAGTTCAAGACTAGCCTGGACAACACAGTGAGACTTTGTCTCTTTAAAAAAAAAAAAAAATCCACAAGAGATGGGGGATTATGGACAGTTATGTTTTCTTTTCTTTTTTTTTTTTTTTTTTTTTTTTTTAGTTGGAGTCTCACTCTGTCACCCAGACCGGAGTGCAGTGGCCGGGAGCGGCCACTGCAGCCTTGACCTGCTGGGCTCCAGTGATCCTTCCGCCTCAGCCTTCCAAGTAGCTGGAACTACAGGCATGTGCCACTACACCTGGTTAATTTTTTGATTTATTGTAGAAAGGAGGTCTTGCCTAGTTGCCCAGGCAGGTTTCAAACCTATGGGCTCAGGCAATCCTCTCATCTCTGTCTCCCAAAGTGCTGGGATTACATGTGTGAGCCACCACGCCTGGCTGAGTTCATTTTTCTAATCTGCTTCATGCATTATTCTTTTCTTCCAACTAGAAAATTCTGTTGAAGTTCTAGCTTTCTGATCACAGATTCATCATCTCTCTAAATTGATAGTAAGTTAGGATCTAAGGATTGGAATGCTTATTACCCCAATACAGTGTTAACTTTCTAAAGAGTTTTTAATGTATAAGTAGCAGAAAGGATAAAACAGTAACTACACGTGGCCTTCAACAGAGCCGGATGGAATGTCGCTTGATTAACAAGACAAACTATTCTGCCTCAAGTATATTATTTTAATTTTTTTTTTTTTTTTTTTTTTTTTTGAGTTGGAGTCTCACTCTGTCGCCCAGACTGGAGTACAGTGGCCACTCCCAGCCACCGCAGCCTCGACCTGCTGGGCTCCAGCGATCCTTCTGCCTCAGCCTTCCAAGGAGCTGGAACTACAGGTGCGTGCTACCACACCAGGCTGATTTTTGATTTTTACTGTAGAGATGAGGTCTCGCCAAGTTGCCAAGTGAATTGTCTCGAACCCGCAGGCTCAGGCAATTCACTCACCTCAGCCTCCCAAGGCGTGGGATTACAGGCTGAGCCACCAAGCATGGCTTATTTTAAATTTTTCAGACTGATTTAATAATTGAAGCTTCCTCCCAACAGCAAACACCAACGTAACTAACTTTAAAAAGATTATTTTTCCTTTAAAACCTAATTCCAAAAAGAATTCTAGAATCTACACTCATATTCCTTTTTTTTTTTTTGAGTTCGGGGTCTCACTCTGTCGCCCAAACTTAGGCTGAGTACAGTGGCGAGATCACAGCTCATTGCAGCCTCAACCTCCTGGGCTCAAGCAATCCTTCCATCTCAGCCTGCTGAGTAGCTGGGACTACAGGAGCCACCACACCTGGATAATTTTTTGAGGTTTTTTTTGTAGAGATGGGGGTCTCTCCATGTTGCCCGGGCTGGTCTCAAACTCCTGGGCTCAAGCAATTCTTCTGCCTTGGCCTCCCAAAGTGCTGGGATTACAGGCATGAGCCACTGTGCCTGACCTACACACATATCCTTTGACTATTCAATACATACATGAGAATATTCTTTGAGCTGACCATAAACCTAACAACCATATTTAATCCTCTTTAGCTCTTTGGGTTTCATCACACTAAATTCAAGAGAAATCGTCAATCAACTGGCTGTGTAGTTGCAGAATCTCTAAGCAATATACTTGAAGCTGATTGTTGACTTCATGAGTCATCTTTTTTTTGTTTGTTTGTTTGTTTTTACTCATATGAGTAAACTGGCCAATATTCCTCTACAAGAACTATTGTTCTATACAAATCTCACCAAACACAAGGCTAGGAGATTAAAAATTACCTATCCTCTTTTTTTCCAAGATCACAACTAAATTTCACAGAAAGTCATCAAATTATGGACTCCCTCACCCCACCCCCATAATTTGCTGTTTAATTTCATGCAAATAAATGTGCTGGTATTATAGTGGTATTCATTGTTGAGCAAACTCTCAGAGGGAGGACAGTCCCACTGCTGACAAAGTTTCTGGCTTGAGTGACGGAACCCTGGATGCCTTTCCTGTGTAGGTGCCACTTTCTGAAGCCAGTCCATAAGCACCTTCCTTTATGGAAGAGGAAGGAAGTTTTAGAAGAAAGATAACTTAAATTCCTGACTGGTGGAGATCAGACCCATGATTTTGGAAAAACAGAAGTTAAAGGAAGAGGAAGGAAGCACAGGAGCCCTATGTGTATATGTGATGGGGGGAACCTGCTTTGTAAAAATGATTCCAGACTTAACGATGAGCCACATTACATGTACCCCTTGACCCGGGGTGTGAGATCCACCCTCTGCGCTAAGGTCCGATGTGTTGCGCCATCAACATCTATGTGTCGAGGGAGAAGTTGGCCTCTGTCCTCTCTGCCAAGAATGATTTTTGTAGGGAGATAACATGGGGCTTGGAATGTCCATGCTCTATAACAACTATTACTTTTTATTGCAATTAGTACTTTTTATTCCAATTATTACTTTATTAAATAAAGTGAGGGTAAGTTAGGGCAACCGTCCAAATTTCTATAGGCTTATTGGCTAGACAGCACGTAAATAATGTCCTGAGAGCCACAGAAGACAGTAAAAGATGTGGGATTTTCAGGAAACTGGCCAAAAGCAGACAACCTGACTTCTAAGTGGCACTCCATCACTTTCTGGCCCTGGACTGTTAAGTTATGGGGTACATTTTCCTCATCTCTACATTGAGGGTACTAATCGCCCCAATATCAAGGGAAGATTGTGAGGATTCGATGCCCTTCTATAAATCCTCAGCGCAGGGCTCAATGCACAGTAGCCAGTGTACGTGAGCTGGGAGTTTTACTCAGCCCATCCGGCAGTTCCCCAAGAGCGTCCTGAAAGGGCCTTAGGGATGGCTCAGGAAAGCACATACCACCCTTGCCAACAACGACTCAAGGACTCAGGGCTGTTTCCTCCTAAGAGCTCAGCAGTGAACATCCAACAGCAAGGTGGCACTTAGGAAGTCTGCAAAAGAAAGAGCCACCGCCTGAGGCCTGTGTTCGGGCATTGTTTTTCTAGTATGGACAGCTGGAGACACAACCTGCATCTCCACACATAACTCGTTTCAGGAACCACATCCGTTTCCAGCCTTTGAGTTGTGCAAATTCCTGTGGAGGTTTTCCAAATTCTCCAGTTTTAAAATAAAGGAAAGCTTTGGAGGCATTCACAGATCCTCCTTGGCCCCAAACAGATGGGGGAAGAGAGGGGGTTCTTAATTAGAGCACTTGTGTTTATTTTCTTGCCTGACCCAGTTTTGATTAAAGACACCTTCAATTAGGTTGATTTGAGGTCTTTGGAGTTGTGATTGCGCAAAAAGGAAATAACTGCCTTCTGCTTCAAGTTAAAGCCACAACATTCTCTCACTGTGCTGCTTAAAGAAGAAAAGGAAAACAAAACAAAACTGGCACAGGGTGGTAGCATTCCTGAAGTTCCTCCGCTAAAGATATTAACAAGTAATTCAATATAAGTAATAATTTGGGGTTAGAGTTGTCAAGAAACTGAAGGGAAACTTATTTATAGTATTTCTTCTTTTGAATCCCTAATTTCAAGGTGGCAAAAGCGCCTATTAATTTGCAGTTCCCTTCGCAAAACAATTCAAGACTCGGTCCCAGGAGAAATGCTGTTTAAGAGTTTTATTTTTATTTTTAGTGTACTTACAGCACTTAATATGCCATCCTTTCTCTGGAAAGGGAGGACTGCCCCAAAACAACAAAACCTTAATTACTCTTTAATTATCTTAAAAAGTAGAATCACATGAGGTCTGCTGGAGAGCTGGGCCATTGTTTCTTGCCAAGAGGACAGCCTTCTTTTGAAACAGTGAACTAAGCACACACTGATTCAAGGGGTGCGCCCATTTCAGGGGCTGCTCTGACATCATTGGAGGTGAAGGTTTCTCTCTCAGCCACTTGCCCCGTGATGAAAAGATCTTTTAAGACCTTCTAAAGCAGTCCTTTGTTTCTGAAGGGACCCAAGAAAGTGAGTCTCATTTCTGCTGTCAGCCAGTTGGCGCTGATGCTGGAAGAGGCCATGGCCGAGAGGGATGAGGCACAGGTCTTTGGGGCTTATTTCCACGCAGGCTGGACCAAGAGCCAGGGACACCAGGAGAGTTCTCGAAATGACCTCACCCACTTAAGGGCACTCATCTCTCCGTGCTTCTTCATGGAAATGAACAACTGCTCTGTGGACTTGGAGGCGGTGGCTCTTACGGTTTTCTCTACTCAGACATAAACTGAGTTTATTTTCATTTCATAATCAGTAGCCATTTTCAGACGAAATGTTAATGTATGTATTAACATTCACATGTAAATCCCAGTGTACCTTTTCTAACATCTGCTCAGGGACCAGCCTGTTGTGGGGACAATACAGGCTTGTTTGACCACTTTGCATATCTCTTTCTGCTACGTAACTGTAAAGGAATCAATACGTATCTCTTGAAATATATATATATTTTTTGAGTCAGGGTCCCACTCTGTCACCCAGACTGGAGTGCAGTGGCACAGTCATGGCTCACTGCAGCCTTGACCTCCTGGACTCAGGTGAGTCTTCTGCCTCAGCCTTCTGAGTAGCTGGGAATACTGGTGCACTCTACCATGCCAGCTATTTTTAATTGTTTTGTAGAGACAGGGTCTTGCTATGTTGCCCAAGCTAGTCTCGATTGCCTGGGCTCAAGCAATCCTCCTGCCTCGGCCTCCCAAAGTGCTGGGATTACAAGCATGAACCAATGTGCCAGGTCTGACACATTTTATTGTCCAGTGACAGCATGATTAAATAAATAGTGGTAAACACATATAGGAAGTATCAGATCACCATTAAAATGACTTTGGAAAGCATATACCATATTGCATACATGGTATGTTAGCTAGATGCTTGATATGATTTATCTCACCCATCACAGTTCTGAGGGAGAAATATGACCATTATTCTTATCATAACCATTTTATAGGTTAAGAAATGAAGGCTTAGAGAAGATAGCCAACTTCAGTCCCAGAGAAGCTAGGATCCAAAGTTGCACCATCTGACATTAAATGCTATGCTCTTATGGTTTAAGTTAAATTTTTAAAGCAAGGTGATAGAAGATATTTATGGTGGTATTCCAAATTGAGTGGGAGGGGATGACAACAAAACTGAAAAGGCCAATGTGGGCTATGGTCTGATCTCAGTTGTGGGAAAATACACACAAAGAAAAAGTTCAGGGAGAAATACATGGAAATATTTTATGTTTCGTGCATTCTTTCATTTACATGTCTCCATTTGCCAATGGCCATAGACATATTATTTTACAGTAAGAAAAAACTCCCCCCAAGGAAAAGAGTTCCCATTCATGTTGGGGTTCTATTTATTTACTTGGAATAAAATGGTCCAAAATGGCAAATATAACCAAAGAACCATGTCTTTCTCACCAGAGACCAGAGGCTGAGCAGCAACCCCTCTGTGTGAATATGGGAATCTAGCAGTGGAGTAAGACACAGCCAGTAAAAAAACATCTCACACCAGGGAAGAACACACAGAATGCTGTGGGAAAACAAGTTTCCCGATGGGATGTACATGCTGCTAAATTCTGTTTTGTACATACACACATACACATACACACATACACACAAACACGTGAACGATACTTCCAAAGTATACTCACGCCAATCTCAGGAGTGGGATTACGCTGCACTTACATCTGTGTATGTGTGTGCCTCCCCAGATTTTGCATATTTTTTACTAAGTACATATGAACTCTTTTTGCATTTATTAAAATTTAATTAAAACCTAGCAACGTTTACAGAAACAATTAGTATGAGAACAACTAAGTAGGAAATGAGGCTATAGGGTTGAAAGGGAAGAAAGGAGGGGCTTTGTGTTAGACACAAAATACTGCTCTTCACAGAATAAAAACACCCCCACAGTAAGGCATTCAGAAAGGGCCCTTGCTGTGCAGGCAGCCCTTCTGGGTAAAATAGTGGCTGGCTAAGGCTTTCATTCAAATCTCACGTGCACATCAATGGCAGATGCTGTGGTGACAGGAATAGGATCCTAGGCAGGCTCCGAAGGAAGCCCTCTTGAAAATGCTCAACCTAGCAACAGCAAACCACTACTAGGAAAGTCCAAGCACATGAGACAGATATGCACATGAGACAAAGAATACAATCCTCCTTTCATACCCTCCTCCTCTCTACAAAGTCAAACGCAAGTTCATGGACTGAAGATTTCAAAGCAGACTGTCTCGGGAGACACTGACAGCTACTGCTTCCATGTAAGAGGAGTTCATCCTGCTTTTCTAATGTCTTTAGTCTTTATGCTAACACTTCTGATGTCTACATCAATTATGACCTACTTTCTAGTCAGAAATTCACTTGCAGAGTTTAATTATCTTTAAGACAGAGAGGTTGAACACGGTTTCTACACAATGTACACTAGGTTCTCAGACAAATTTCAGGAATATCAACAGTCTCATTATGAAATCTCTAAGACACTGTGATATTTTGCCTAAATATGAAGGATGCACTTTTGGCCATGACAAATCTCTTTCCTGCGAATGGTGGAATCATAAGCGAGGTCACCTACTCACACAATGAGAACTGTCAAGTTGTAAAAAATAAACCCTGCAGCTTTTGCTGTACATATAAAGGCAAGCAGTGCCACATCCCCCAAGGTGGCCTGGATCTCAATAAACCTTGGTGTTATTATCAATTTTTGATACATCCATTTAAATGAATCACAAAAACGTTTTCTTAGAAGGAAAAAACTAAAAGCATGGAAAACCCAAATGTTATTTGGGAGTCCAACCATCCTCAAGTTTATGTCAGCAAACACAGGCACTAAACTTTTATAATTAAAAACTCAGCAGCTTAAAATTCCATAGCCACATGGCTGAGAACATTTCAAGTGCAAAATAAAATACTGACAGTAGAAGCAGCCAGCAGAATTCCTCAATCTCCTCCCAATGAATATCTGGGGCCGAATCATTCCCTGCCATGGGGGATGTCCTGTGTACTGTATGGTATTGAGTGGCATCCCGGGTCTCTAACCACTAGATGCCAGTCATACCCCTCCCCAGTTATGACAACCAGAAATGTCTCCATACAGTCCCAAGTATCTCAGGGGTGGGGATTCCCCCAGCATGAGTACCCAAGTTAGGGCAGTTACATAGACCCAGAGCCACTCCCTGTTTCATGGCAGAAAGGCCCTCAAATTCCTTGTGTAAAAGTCCCAACTCCCTGAATATCTGCAATGCCTTTACTAGGTAACCACAATTTGGGTTCTGTCTTAACCACATCATGGCCTTCGTGTGGGCCTCTTGAAGCCCATCTCCAGGTTGCTTCCAACTCAAAAGGCCACAGTTAAAACAGCTGAAAAGAAACAGTTGTGGTCCTCTGGGTCGGGTCAGGGTCAGCTAACTGCAACCCAATATCAGTATCTATACATAAAGTTTTATTGGCACTCAGTCATGCTCGTTCATTTCCATATGGTCTATGCTGCTTTCCACACTGAAATGGCCCAGTTGAGCAGATGCAGCATGGACTGTCTGGCCCACAAAGCCTAAGCTCTCTACTACCTGGCCCATCACAGAAAATCCCTGCTGACCCTGCTCTTGGTCTTTCCTGCTTTCCTGTATATATCCCCATTTCTACATCAGAGAACAGCTGCCTCGTCCCTTCTCAGCTTGAGATCTTCCTGCCTGTCAAGTGGAACAGCAAAACCCCCAATGTGAACATTCCTCATAAACATACCAACTCCTTTAAGACCGAGATCCAAGAACAGTCACTTATGAAGTCAAACACAGACACGCACAGTAGGAATTCAATCAATGTGTGCTCAAGTCCATTAAATTGAAGCTTATATTCCCAAAGTACTGAATTAATACCCATTCAAAGCATTGATGAGAAACAGATCCTTCTCTCATCTTTCTTCTGACATTTAGAATATGGTTCAATGGCAGTTTAAAAAATAATGACTAATAAGGCAGTCACTTTGGAAAAGTTTGACAGTTCCTCAAAATAGTAAACACAGAGTTACCACATGACCCAACAATTCACTTCTAAGTGTATATGCCACAGAGAAATGAAACATGTCCACACAAAAACTTGTATATGCATGTTCATGACATCGTTATTCATAATAGTCAAAAGGTAAATACAATCCAAATGCCCATCAACTAATAACTGGATAAAATGTGGTCTACCCATGGTCTATCCATACAATAGATTATTATTCTGCCATAAAAGAGAAATAACACAAGCTACCACACAGATGAACTACACTTTTATAAACAGATGAACTATACATTCATAAAACTCCACCTTTTAAATATTTAAGTCAAATACTATTGAAATGCATGTCTAACTTGTTAAAACAATTTGCATACATCTGGTTTTAAACAAATGTACCCCAAACAATAAGGTTCCTAGTTAGTTAAATTGAAGTCTATCATTTTAGGTCTAGCTGGTTTGTTTAAAACAATAAAGTAAAAATCTTTCCCTAATTTCCATTATGCTTTATTTATTTATTTATTTTTTGAGTTGGAGTCTCACTCTGTCGCCCAGACTGGAGTGCAGTGGCACAATCCCGGCCACCGCAGCCTCGACCTGCGGGGCTCCAGCGATCCTTCCGCCTCAACCTTCCAAGTAGCTGGAACTACAGGTGTGCGCTACCACGCCCGGCTAATTTTTTGATTTATTGTAGAGATGAGGTCTCGCCAAGTTGCCCAGGCGGGTTTCGAACCTGCGGGCTCAGGCAATCCACTCACCTCAGCCTCCCAAAGCACAGGATTACAGGCTGAGCCACCGAGCCCGGCTTCCATTATGCTTTAAAATTTTACTTAATGTTTACTAAAAAAGCATTAAAGAAAGAGCTAGAAAACCCAATAACAAGTAAATAAAACTTGAAAATCTCGTGTACCACAAGGTAACAAGGCAACTTTTACAGAACTTTTGGAGTGTAGGTATCAGTTTTTGTTTTGGATATGAGCTTTAACTCTTGATACCTCTGTATGCAATTGTTTGGTTTGCTATTCTAGACATCCTACCAAATTTATAAATAGTAATCTACATGATTTTCTAATAAATTTCAAGGTTAACTAGCAAATCACTTTGCAGATAGACACAAATCATATTAAGAACTAATAAACCATAGGATTACGATACGGGAGCCAAATAAAATCTATACTCATGTGCCCAATTATAATTAACTTTTCTGCATAATTATAATTCATAATGTTGACAAGAAAGATTAATTTTAGAAGGTGTCATCCTTGCCTAGAAAGACCCAGAAAAGTTCATTATAGCTCATTCAGGATCCAAAATTCTTAAGACAGCAGTAAAAGGCTAATTCCTCATCTAGAATTGACTATACAACTCATAATGATTTAATGTTGCCCTATCTACTACCTTCACTTTCAGTAAGGAGAAAGGTCTGTGACACCCTCCCGAAAAAAAATCATTTAAAACAGAACGGGTTTTGTTTTGGCAAAATGCAGTTTTGTTACTCAAATAACTATCAGGTAAAAGAATTAGTATCAAAGGGCATGTGGGGCAGTTTACCTTTATGGTGACTTCATGTGTAGACCTTGGGACCAGTGGGCTTCCCAGCACCCGATCATAGAAATGGCAAGACGTCTGCAGGGACCAGCCTAGGGAGAAGGGAAAAGATATGAAAAAAAAAGATGACTTAAAAATCTTTGGGGTGCGTGTACCTCTCACTCCTAACATTCTTTTAGGTTTCTCTTTAATCCTAACTCAAACTTAATACATTTTAGCGGTTCACCATTTCTGGCTTAATCCTCAGCACAGACTATAGGGTTTTGTTTGCAAAGTGAAAAGGAGAAATGAAAATGGCTAGTCTGGTATTATTATGCATGTAGAAATTCTGAAAGAAAAGAGTCTCAAACAAAAAATTAACATTAACTCAGATATTGCTACTACTATTATTTAATGATAAATTAGCATTCACTGGAAGTATCTTTGTTTTCAGAACATGCCTTATGCAACTGCTAAATTAACCTGTGCACGTGCTCAAGAGAAGACATACTTTAGTGGACACTTACACATCACTTGGGCTGTTTCCAATAACCCTGGCATGCATTTTTGTATGTATATACCCACCCTCATCTATCATGCTTGTAACAACACAAAAACACACTAGAATCGTTTTTTCTTTTGGCTTCCCTACAATAAAAGACGACATAGGCACCAACTAATATGTCTCAGTTTTAAATGTTGTTCTCAGACATTTCTGTTTCACAAGGGTTCCATTTGCACTGATTTGAGGAAACCAGGCTTTTACAACAGAAATGATAATCTTTTATATCAAAAAGTGTTTTTATTTTTCAGTCACTATACACTAATCAGCCAGCTAGAATTTACTTAAGGATATTTACCTTCTTCCTTGTAAGATTTATTTGGCTGTGAATGAATCTAGCCTCCTAGAGAGTTGACACGATCCACTGTCATCTACAAACTCAAGAGCTCAGAAAATTAAACACCCACCATTTTCTCTAAATTCTTACTCAATAGTCTTAAATGATAATAAAATGGTATCAGGTCTAAGATTATTCAAAGCCACAAGCGAAGCTACGAGTGAAGTTGCTTTTTATTAGTGAATTTATATGAAAATCCATGAAGTGTTTTTTAAAAAATGCAAGTAAATTACTCCTACTGAGTCATGTTATAGTTATGCTGTTTAAAGGAAGGAGACTAAAAGGATTCTACAGGCAGGTTCACAGGCCTCTATGTTGTTTCATTATGGTACATGCAAAACAAAAATCATAAAGATATTCAAGATAAAAGTAATTACCAGGACAATTGTTAAAAAAAAGTCTACCACTGAAGAAAAATAATGAGATTTAAACAAAATTCAACTATAACTCTTTGAATAGAAATTAAAAGGCACCAGAATGAAGCAGGCACCATGGGATATTGATTTTGCTTATAAAGTAAAAATATATTTAATTTTTTTAAAAAAATCTTCAGTAGAGATGAGACAGGACAATACTCCTTATAGTAAATTGAAGCAGAAAGCAAATTACTATTTTCAGGACTGGGTTGTAAATTACCAGGGGGGAAAAAATAGCCTTATGATGAAATAGCTAAATACTATAAACTATCAAAATATGAGCAGATGTCACCACAATAAGTTCCAAATTGCTTGTAAATTAAAACATTAAAATCCATAATAATTCAATAAGTAATTAATATACAAACAGCTCTTATTACAAGCTGTTCAGAAAAAAGCTTTGAAATCAAATTCCTATTCGTTGGTCCAAAACAGATGGTAACTCACAAATTAGAGTCTTGAAACTGAAGATTATCTTTTATATATGTTGTTAAACTCAATAAGTGTAATTAACGTATCATCTGTGTGCAATCAACACAAAAAATGGGAATTATGACTTTGGTTAATAACATTCTTCTAGTTATGCAACATGTCAAAACTAATTAGTTTATTGCTAGAAACAATAAATTAAAATGAGACCTTCCAATACCTGGTCATCACTGATTTTCACAGTATTAGTACACAAACAGAACCATTATCACTAAACAGGGCTGTTAAGAAAGTCTACATACTGCAAAATATTTGTGGGAAATTCAAGTGATTTGTAACAATAATAAAACAAATGCAATACATTCTTTATTTGTAAAAGGAAATGCTGAAATTTGATCAACATAAAAGGGATTCTAATTTTCTAGCAGTCTTCAGCTCTTGGCATGACATGGCGTACAAGTACACTGATAGTGCTCCCATGTAGGAGATGTAAAGTCTTTGAGGGGTTCTCTAAACTGATACAACAGAGTATTTGCCGATTTTTCCAGAGAAAGTTAGCATGGAGCTTGTGGTGCTACACACATTTCTTGAAAGAAATTAAACTCAAATATAGCAGTCAAATAAAATATAAAATAATTGCTAATTATATAAACTGCTAGTCTACCAGCCCTCCTTCCCCAGCCCACTTATCTTTATCTTTTAGTCACATAAGCAGACCTTGCTAAGAGGCTCCGGGAGTCCCACTATGAAGCTCTTGCCAACGGGATATAAGGAGACGTGGGAAGTGACAGTTTACTTCTGAGGTTTGTCTTTAAAACACTGATCATGTGGGTTGCTGAGAGCCAGTTCCAACCTTTAGGAATGGAAAGAACCTGGATCTCCCAGTGTCCTTGGGGATCTGTCACCTACCCTTCTCAGACTACTGCCTGCCTTTGGGACTATTACATGAGAGAGAAATGCATGTTCTTGTTTGAACCACAGCATTTTTGATGTTCCATCTATTCCCTAAGAAGACTACATAATCCTTGGGAGAGGACCTCTGTGTGCCTCAGCATATTCTGTGAATCCTTCTTCCACATCATTTATAACACATATTACACCTTTCCTGCCCTAATAGAAGAAAGAATCCTGTCTTCCTCAAGTTGATTTCTACAGTCCAGGCCTGACATGTAGTATACACTTAATAAATGTTAGCTTAATGAGTAAATGTAAGAATAAAAGATACCATGTATATAATCCAATCACAATATCACAGTAGCTGGCAACACACTTTAATACGGTAGATTTCAGAAATCTACCACATTGAGTTCTTCTTGATGTCTCCCTTAATTCTGAGTCAGAGTCTCACTCTGTCAACCACGCTGGAGTGCAGAGGCATGTTCACGGTCACCGCAGCCTTGACCTGCTGGGCTCAGGCGATCCTTCCACCTTAGCCTTCCAAGTGGCTGGAACTACAGGCGTGTACCACCATGCCTGGCTAATTTTTCTTGATTTATTGTAGAGATGATGTCTCACCAAGTTGCCCAGGCTGATCTTGAATCTCTGGGCTCAGACAATCCTCTCACCTCAGCCTCCTAAATTGCTGGGATTACAGGCGTGAGCCACTGTGCCTGCCCTGCCTTAATTTTATTGAAACATTTCAGAAGAAAATACAACATTTTCACATGAATATTGGAATTCAGAAAGATTTCCTAGGAGTTATTTTTACTGGCATCTTCGAGGGTGTTCTTGGGGAAAGCACAGAAATATCAAGGGGGTAGTTTTAAAGAAACAGACACAGAAAGATTTGCTACTGTTTTCCTATTTTTTCTAATTCTCTATGTCCAAGTACACCAGTTACCACTCTATTGGTGTCTGTGTTTCTAAGCAGGCAGTACTCATACTTGTCAAGCTGGCATGTCACCTACACTGTCATCTCACCACTCATTGTGACTGGAAATAGACCTATGGATCTGTGAACCAGTCATATACAGTTAATTTTCTGCCTTTTAATTCTTCACACAGTTGTTTCACAGAGCTGAAGAGTTACAAAGGTCTAGCCAAATGTCATCCAAACTCAATAGCACTCTCAGCTAAATTTCATCCTAACGCAAATCAGCCGGCTTGTTCCCATTCAATTACAAATCCTGTACATCACTTTTCAACAGTGCTTTGTGAACAACTCTGCAGATTCCTAAAACCACTATAAGGGATTTTAAATTGAATATAAGAAATGATGGTCTAAAGCAATAAGTGACTCTTCTTTTTAATACTACATTTTCAAATTTTAAAAGCTACATTCCTAGAAAGAAGTCATTTTGGGAAATGTCATTCTTTTCCTATTAGGAAAGCATTAGCAATTTGAAGACACCCATTTTGACACTGCCTTCAGAATCCATTTACCTAAGAAAAGCCATCACAGCTCAGGCCCAATTGACATTCCCTCAGCCCCTACACAGTTGTTTTTTGTTTTGTTTTGTTTTTGGTTGGGGTAAAATCACTTAGCATGAAATTAACCATTTTAGGTCAGATGCAATGGCTCACGTCTATAAGCCTGCATTTTGGGAGGCCTATAATCCTGCACTTTGGCTTTGCCCGAACCCAGGAATTGGAGACCAGTCTGGGCAGCATAGCAAGAACTTATCTCTATAAAAAAATATTTTTTTAATTAGCTGGGTGTGGTGGTGTACACCAGTAGTCCCAGCTACTTGGGAGGCTGAGGTGGAAGGATCACTTGAGCCCAGGAAGTTGGGCTGCAGTGAGCTATGATTGTGCCACTGAATTCCAGCCTGGGTGACAGAGTAAGATCCCAATTCAAAAGAAAAAAAGAAAGAAATTAACCATTTTAAAGTACACATTTTAGTGGCATTTAATACATTCAAATGGTATGCAACCATCACCTGTGTCAAGTTCCAAATATTTTCACCACCCCAAAAAGAGACCCTGATTCCATTAAGCAGTCCTTCACCTTCTTCCCCTCCCCCAAAGCTGGAAACCACTCACCTGCTTTCTGTCTCTATGGATTTGCCTACTCAAGGCAATCAATGAAATCATACCATATGTGGCCTTTTGTGCCTGTCTTCTTTCACTAAGCATGTGCTCAAGGTTCATCCATGTTGTAGCATGTATCAGTGCTCCATTCCTTTTTACGGCAGGATACTATGGCATTGTGTACATTTGGTTTATCCACGCAGCAGCTGACGGCTATGAACACATACAAGTGCTTGTTTGAGTCCCTGTTCCACACCTCGGTGGATATACCTAGCTATGGAATTACCCTACATAGTTTTGCCTTTATGTCCTTTACCTAAGTCTCCTCCTTCCCAGCAATGAAAGATGCACAGGATGGGCAAACTACAGAGGAGATGGACACACGAGGAGGAGCTGAGAAGCTGGCAGCATAAGAACCATTGCCCTGCCTGGCAAGCTATGTCTGTCTCACAAGCTCATATCATGTGCAGGACTGCACAAACTCATCAACTTGCTGCTACCGTAGACTAATCATTCCTCTATGTTCATCAAGTCTTTATTGAGTACTTGCCCAAAGATGAAAAATGGTGCACCGTTTTTCTGCTTGGAGCAAAGTTACTTTCCCATTCAAAAGCATATGATATAGCCATTGCCTTGCTAGACTCTGGTGTGGCCGTGTGCTCCTTGAGCTATGGCTGGTGCCATGCTTCCTGGCTTTGGACCCCTCCCCTAACTTGGGGAGGTGAATCCCCTCTTTCTCTCTCTCCCTCGTTTACTTTTTCAATAAACTATATTCTCTAATCTAAAAAAAAACCCCATATGATATTGATCACATATGCAATCCTAGATAAAAGCATGGGATTATCATCATGTATCCTTATCTTAATATAGTGGTTCTCAAGCAGGGGTGACGGTGTCCCCCCACCCGCCAGAGGATATTATACAATGCCTGGAGATATTCTTTGAATGTCCTAACTGGAGGTGGTGGGTACTATTGGCATCTCTTAATCAAATCAAATCAAATTTGTATGATAAAATTCTTTTAGTTGCCTGTGGAGAGCCAGCATGGGGCAGTACTGAGGCCCCCCACCAACAGCTAGCACCAACTCACCACCCATGTGAGGAAGACACCACAAACACAGATCCTCCAGCCCCTTCATTCCTTCAGATGGCATTTGACAGCCCTGGCTGGCATCTTGCCAGCAGCTTTGAGAGAGCCTCTAAGCAGCATCACCCAGCTAAGTCATGCCGGCATTCCTGACCTTCAGAACCTAACACCTTGTCACAGGTAGATGGAAAAGATAACCGGGAATGGGGCTTTCTCAGAAAACACTTCATAAAATGGGGATAACAATTTGTAGGGCTGCTGCCAGGAAAACCTAGAACCTAGTGAACCTGGAAGCCTATCTACTGGAGGTTTGAAATAAGTAGGGAAGAGTTTGCCAAAGCATGTGCTTCGGAGTGACGTTCTCAGGTTGTTAAGTAGGTGTTTAACATGTGTCACCTGAAAAATGGCTCTGCAATCCAAAAGGACTGGCAACACTGGGTTAAACAAAGTTAATAAAAATAACAGCTAACACATATATTGCACCTATGGTTTGTCTGGATCTCTTCTAAGTGCTTTGAACTTTTTGAATCCTTCTAATAAATACTTTTAAATATTTAAAGTGCTTAGGACACTAAGTCCTTATATAACATGTATTATGCCTGATAGGAGTGATGGTTACCATTTTTACAGCAACCCTACAAGTTAGGGCTAGTCCTTTCCCACTTTTACAAGTGAGGAACTGGAAGCTCTGAGAAAAGAGGATCTGCCCGCATCCCAAGGCTAGGAAGTGGTGCAGCTGGAGTGTGAATGCCAGCAGTAGGGGTGTGAATGCCAGTAGTTCAGGTGTGAAGGTCCGCAGCACGGGTGTGAATGCTCACAGTCTGGCTCCAGGGTCTGTGCTTGTAGATCCATGAAGGTTAGCCATCTTTTTATTTGCTGGAGGATTTGCTAAAACATCTACATGCTATTGTGTGTCATGACTGCAAAGATGGAGACAAGGAATTCAAGACTGACTATGAATTCTACCTACCACAATCTCAAAATACATGTTCCCTGACGTATCAGTCACCTACAACAACGGTGCCATACCAGCCACTCACATATTTGTACAGTAAGTGACCACTTGACGCTCATGATGTCCTCACAGTTTTGAGCAGTCAGCAGTACCTCCTCCATCTTGCCTCACTGCTAATGGGCTTCTCCACGTATCTAAGCATCCATGCAGATGAGGATACTCCATGCTTAAAAAGTGCTAGGATTTTCCCAACTCTCCCAGATTTCTCTACAAAAGACTTTTCAACGTGGTGACACTTTAAATGCATTTTTTTCTGATTGACTCCTAATCTACTACTCACTAAATGTTCCAATACATTGAGATTTTACTGTTAGAAGACTGTATGTTTTCTAAGAGAAATATACAACCAATGTGCATTTTTAAAAAAGACTTTGGATGCTTGAAATCTAAAGATGGCAGTACTTGACTAAAATGAATGTAAGTGTGCCAAGATGGTAATGACTTATAAAAATACATTTTACTTTTAATATAATAATAATGTCAAGAAGTAGGGCAGTTCTATATGAGCCTCGATCCTTTGGGAATTAAAATCAGGTCATCATCCTCATTTCTCCTTTCACTCATCCAACTATAAAAATGGGTATGGTGAGGTGAAAAGCCACAATGCATTAATTATTTCCTTTATCTTAACATTTCATCTTTTTTTAAAAATATACTTTTGGAATACTGTTTGTTTAGATGGATTACTTTTTGCCATTGCAGTAAACATATGCCCTTCTGTTTATATGTGTCCTGAGAGGCAACACCAAAGGGATCCCTTCTCTTTTAAAGTTATATTTATAACACAGAAAAAAATGTTTTGTATTACTTTCTTAATAATTTATGACTTAATTTTATATAAAATTCCAAAGGCCTAACTTTTAATGTTCTGTAAAAATAAGCATATATGTTACAAGGAAACTAGAAATCATAAATTAAAACCAAAGAACATCTTAAAAGATTTTTCTTTTAAAAAGTCTGCATAGCTAAATAAAAATTGTTGTACCATATCTATAGAAAAAAATGAGAATTTGAACATTTTTTTGGAATTAACATTTCAGTAATGTCATCTATAATCTTGGGTATGCCATCAATTTTCCTTTTGTGCATCAATGGATCATTTCTGCACAAAATGTGAGAGATCTTGGTAATTTTTAAAATTATATCTGAGATAGGAAAAAATGATTGGAGTGTGCCCATAAAGCTGGCAGTTACCCAGGTAATTATTACTGCCATCTCTTCCACAAGCTAATCATGTTCACATACTCTACATAATACCAGGCAAATGTCCAAAAGCCTCTTCGGTAACCCAATTCTATAAAGTCCAGAGAGAAAATATGGAGTTACAAATATGTAAAAATAATAAACACTGATTTTCATCATTGTTTCCCAAATTGGGTTTAGTGTTCATTCATAAAACACTAGTTCTAAGAGCTGGTAACATGTATTATGTAAAAGAAGGATTCCAAGATCAGATAAAATTGTGAAACTCTCAGTTAAGAATGGTAAAACAGATTCAAAAACTAAACAAACCCCAAGTAGGAGAAACATCACAGAAAATCCAAATAAGACACTATCAATTTCTTGAAAATCAGTGCTAAAAGAAACTCTTAAAAGCAGCCAAATCTGAGCGCAATGGTTTGCAACTATAATCCTGGCATTTTGGGAGGCTTAAGTTGGAAGACTGCCTGAGTTCAGAAGGTTAGACACAGTGAGCTGTTATCACTGTGATCACACCACTGCACTACACTCCAGCCTGAGCGACAGAGTCAGTCTCGCTCTCTCTCTCTCTCTCTCTCTCTCTCTCTCTCTCTGTGTGTGTGTGTGTGTGTATATGTTTATATATTTGTTTATTTGACTATATATATCTATAAAGATAATAATTACCACAAATTTCTTGTCAAAAACTATGTAAGCTAGAAGACAATGGAATGAAATCTTTAAAAAGTTGCAAGCATTTATAAATCTATAATCTAAAATTCTACACATTTGAAAAATAAAATATCTTTCAAAAAATGATGGTAAAATAAAGATTTTTCTAGAAAAACAAAAGCAGAGAGAATTCAGTGCCAGCAGACCTGCACTGCAAGAAGTCCTTTAAAGGGAATAATGACCTCAGATGGAAATGTGGATTCCTACAAAGAAATGATGAGCAGCAGAGATAATAAATATAGAAAAAAATATAAAAAATATTTTCTTCTCATTTAAAAATTTTTACAGATAATTGACTGCTTAATTCAAAATTAATAATTGTGCATGGCGGGGTTGATAACAATGTGTAAAAGTAAAATATATGGCAACTGTAGCACAAAGAGCTGGAAATAGAAGGAGACTGGCAGCACACTGTTGTATTGTTCTTATATTATACATGATGTAGTAAAATTTCACTCCAGTATAGACTGTGATAAGATAAAGATGAGCAACACCCTAGAAAATGAAGAAGTGAGTTATAGCTAACAAGCTAATCACAGAGTTATAAAAAAGTCTCAATGTATACAAAAGTATATAGGAACAGAGAAAGAGGGAAAAACAGAGTAAATGGTGCAAAGAGAATACAAATAGCCAGTGGTAAATGGCAGAATCACTGCAGTTAAAGGGCTGAGACTGGGAAGCAATTTAAAAAGCCAGCCTCAACTCTATGCTGTCTATAACAAATCCCCTTTGAATATGTATATTTTGAACATATGTATATATACTGTTGCTATATCTCATATGTTATATACTGGGGGTGCCAAAATATATATATACATTTTTAAGAAATGTTATCTATGTATTACTTTTAGTTTACCGTAATCAGAAGTATTTGGACATCGATGGTAACCATGTGACCAATTTAAGCACCTCTTGTAATTGCAGAAGTCAAATGTGACTTGTGTTCATCATTTGTTATTGGTATATATTGAGTATTACAGAATTAATACAGTTTTTTCCTTTCTTAAAATGTGTATACATTTTTGGGGCACCCTCTGTATAGCTGATATGTCACTGGCCTATATTTTCTCTGAACATATGCACAGCTAACCCTCTGGATCTGAGTTCTGCATCTGCATAAGGAAAATATTTTTAAAAGTAAATCAATGAAAAATAACACAATAAAAGATACAAATTTAAAAAACAATATAGTGTAACACCTATCTACATACATTTACACTTCATGAGGTATTCTAAGTAATCTTGAGATGATTTAAAGCAGCAGTCCCCCAACCTTTTTGGCATCAGAAACTGGTTTCATTGGTGACAATTTTTCCATGGACTGGGGGGTTAGTTTTGGGATGACTAAAGCAGATAACATTTATTGTACACTTTATTTCTATTATTCTTACATTGTAAATATACAATGAAATAGTTATATAATGCACCATAAAAAAAGAAAAAGAAAAAAGAGGCACAATGGAAACGGTAAATAAATAATAGGCGGGTCAAGCACCATAAAAAAAAAGAAAAAAAGAAGCACAATGGAGATGGTAAATAAATAATGGGCAGGTCAGAGCAGACTAAAATAAGTGTAAGATTCTGACTTAAAGTCTGCCACCAGATGCAGCTGTACAATTGAAGTACATTAACTCACTTGCCACTCACTGATTGGGTTTTGATATGAGTCTGCAAGCAATCGGTTTATTATGATCTCTGTGCAAACCTCACTGCTAATATTAATCTGTATTTGCAGCCACTCCTCAGCACTAGCATCACTGCCTCCACTCCACCTCACATCATCAGACATTAGATTCTCATAAGAAGTGTGCAACCTAGATCCCTTGCATGCACAGTTCACAATAGGGTTTGCACTCCTATGAGAATCTGACAGGAGGAGGAGCTCAGGTAGTAATGCAAGCAATGGGGAGTGGCTCTAAATCAGATGAAGCTTCATTCATTTGCCCACTGTTCACCTCTTGCTGTAAGGCCTAGATTCTAACAGGCCACAGACCATTACCAGTCCATGGCCCAGGGGTTGGGCCCCGTCCTGCCTCCCACTCCATATAACCCATGATCAAGGTACCCCCGGATCGAGGCAACCCCATATCAAGGCACCCCCAGATCGAGGCTCACTTCCCGTGTAATCCTCAGTCTTAGGAGTCTGTTTCTTGAGGAATCCTCTTAAAACACTGGCCCTGACAGCATACTGATCCAATATTCCACACACAACAGCCACGTTCTATCAAATTCCTCCACTGTGGATGCTGCTACCTCTTTTTTTTTAAAGCAAAGAAAATGATGGTGTCTTGTATCTTTTATGATCAAGTGCACGAGCCCGGCATTTTAATATATACACGCTGGTATGTATTACATGCATCTGACATGTAAAGAAACACAAGAACTCGCCAAAAACATGGAATCAAGTTGAAATATTCATGGTGCTCTCTATTATAATTTGTCTCATTTGGCTGCTGTTTGCTGTGCTTCCCCTTTCTGAAATTGAGCTTAACAGATGGGAGATGTACCTAGATATGGCAACAGAAGGGAGGAAGGTTTCAGAACTGAAGAGCAGAGGTAAGTGCACATTTTCTCTAAGGGGCCAAACAGCAAGATCTTGGACTGTGCAGCCATCCTGCTCTCCTCCACCTGGCAGTCCCTAAGCAGACAGGTGTGGGGGTGTTCCAATAAAACTTTACCTACAAAAACAGGTTGCATTCAGCATGTTGTCCCAGCAGTAGTTTGCTGACCCCTGCCTCGAAGCAATATCAAATTAGACTTGATTAAGCTGTGCACTCGTAACAGATTCATTAAAATAGATAACCTGTTAATATCACCAGTATGGCCTTAGACAACTACCATGCAGAGGAAAGTGTGCTTTAAACCAGAGGTACAGCAGGTCTGTGCATGGTTGCTGAGAATAGCACCACTGCATGGGGCTGCAGGCATGTGGAACCTGGGGGTAGGGGAGGAGGCGTAGCACAGCTTCTGGTCCATGGATGCTCCCATGGCTGCCACCAGTTCTTGGGGCAGTGATGCAAACATCACTTTATGTTAAGATAGTGCTTTCTGCCAGGCACAGTGGTTCATGCCTGTCATTCCAGCACTTTGGGAGGCCGAGGCAGGAGGACTGCTTGAGCCCAGGAGTTGAGACCAGTTCAGGCAACATAGTGAGACCCCACCTTTACAAAAAGTAGCTACAGTTCCAGCTACTCGGGAGGCTGAGGCAGGATTGTTCTGAGCCCTGTAGATTGAGGCTGCAGTGAGTTGTGATCATGCCATCGTACTCCAGCCTAGGCAACAGAGTGAAACTTGAACAGGAAGGGAGGGAGGGAGGAAGGAAAGATGGTACTTTCAGACAGAAGTGCAAAAAGCCTCATAAAAAGTTCCCACTCTGGCAAGTCTTACATGTATGACATTGGACAGGCTTAACATTGTCAGCTTGGAAATGACATCTTTTTTTTGTAATTAAAATTATAGGTACACATTTATCAGGGAAATTTTAAGTAGCTCTCAATCAGGGGTGATTTTTGCCCCCTCCCTTCCAGGGGGCACTGGGCAACGTCTGGAGACATTTTTGGGGAGGGTCACCATGCAGGGAGAGTGCTACTGACATTGAGTGGGTAGAGCCCAGGGATGCTGTAAAACCTTTCATAGTGCACAAGACAGGACAGCACCACCACAAAGCGTTCTCCATCCCCAAATGTCAACAGTGGCACCGTTGAGAAACCCTGACATAAAGGTAATACTTTAAGTCTAGCTCTTTCCAAGTCCTCTTGGTCTTACGGCAGAGACAGCCTCTGTTCTAAGCTTCCTCCAGAAGTTTTTCTACAGTAGTGTGTTCTTAGTTTTAACACAAACGTATCATACTAACTATAATCTTTTAACTGAGTCATGAGAAACACATATCAATTGCTGTCATCACTAAAATTCTTGACCAGGAAGCCTGGTTATGTCTCAACTATATACAATAACGCCTCACCTTCCCATTCCTAAAGACAGTGGCTAGTTTATAAAGTTCTCATATATGCATTATATA
>NW_007047569.1:0-620 GCF_000164805.1 Carlito syrichta
TAAAAAAAAAAAAAAAAATAAAAAATAATATTCAGGTGCCTGAACCTCCACTCATTCTTATGAGTAAAGCATTATGGAGTGTGTGTGTCTGTTTCCTCTTTAAGGGACATGCCCTTCTAATGGGTGATTTATTATTAGCCACATTGTTTAGTACTGCAGTAGACATATATATTCATGTATTTTTTCTAACAGCTTTATTAATACATAATTTATATACCATGAAATCCAGTGATTTCAAGTGTGCAATTCAATGTTTTTGGTGTATTCAGAGTTGCACAACCATCACATTTAATTCTAGAGTATTTCCATCACCCCAAAAAAGAGACTCCTTACCCCTTAGAAGTGACCTCTCACTTTCCCGCAATACCCCTAGTCCTAGACAATCATTAATCTATTTTATATCTTTATACATTTACCTATTCTGGATATTTCACATAAATAGAATCAATATTTCACACAGATGAAATCAATGTCATATAGTATCAGACATGTATTTCTAAACGTAAAAATATTTGAGCGGAGCAGACCATAGTGAATTACCACGATATGAGGCAGTGCTAATTGAGAAAACTACTACCCTCGCCATTATCTTGTAAAACCAATTGATAAATCACCATAAA
>NW_007047570.1:0-617 GCF_000164805.1 Carlito syrichta
CTCTGGCGATCCTTCCACCTCAGCCTTCCAAGTAGCCGGAACTACAGGTGTGCACTGCCTTGCCTGGCTATTTATTATTATTATTATTTATTGTAGAGACAATGTCTCACCAAGTTGCCCTGGCTAGTCTCAAACCCGTGGGCCCAGGCAGTCCATTCGCCTTGGCCTTCCAAAGTGCTGGGATTGCAGGCTGAGCCACCAAGCCCAGCTTGGCATTTTTCTTAAGCGTGCTTTTCGTTTTTGTTTGTTTGGGGTTTTTTTCCAGTAGCTTTTTTTTTTTTATCACAAGCAAAACTGCAGTAAATGCCTTTGTATGTTTATCTTCATTTGTGTTTCCATAGGATAATTTTCTGGAATTTTCTAGATAGAGAATTACTGTTTCAAAGGTGATATAAGTGTAAATAGAGCCTCTTTGTCTCCAAAAGATTATAGTAATTTATACTCCAGCCAGTGATGTTAAGAGGAAGCTTTTATGGCAAATATTACCACAAGGTTTTGGTTTTTTCTTCTTTTTCTTTTTTGTTTGAGTTGGAGTCTCACTCTATCACCCAGGCTGGAGTGCAGTAGTACGCTCAAGGCCACCCCAGCATTGACCTGCTGGGCTCCAGCAATCCTTC
>NW_007047571.1:0-1002 GCF_000164805.1 Carlito syrichta
TCAAAAGAGGACTGGATTAAAAAAATGTGGTACATATACACGATGGAATACTATGCAGCCATAAAAAAGAACAAAATCATGAATTTCGCTGCAACCTGGATGGAACTAGAGTTTATAATACTGAGTGACCTTTCACAAAAACAAAAATCCGAATATCACATGTTCTCACTCATATAATGGACCTTGAACATCCAATGCAATACTATGAGAAAATGACGGATGGTACTGGGAACCTTCGGGGGGGAGGGGGATGGGATTAACAGTAGCAAATATTTGTCGGGGGATGGGAAAACACTTTTTATTTACAGGGTGCCTGAATGAAACGTCATTGTACACCTACCCTTAACTGTACCCCCCAAAACCATAATAAAAACTACTGATTAATGAAAAAAAAAAAAAAAAAAAAAAAAAATAAAAGATATTTTTCATTGGTTGATGATATGATCTCTGAAACTCTCAAATTGTCTTTTTCCCCACCCCCAAGTCTTAAGAAAAAGACGAGACTCTACTTTATAATTACATGAAGTTTACCAAGTGGAACCATATGAAAAACTGAAATTATTGATTGGTTTTATTTGTTGTTTGTTTCTGGTGAGTTGAAAGGTTAATTATTCCATGAATGCAAATAGTTTGGCCTCAGAATATGGTAAAAAGTTAGCAATACATTTTAGAAGTGCATTAGAATATTTACAGAAAAGTACACAAATATACAGTTCAGCAAATCAGAAGGAGAATGTGCCAGTGCAAAGTTGAGCAGTTATACATCATTTACATAGCTTTTTGTTATTGTTTTTGTTGTTCTGTATTTTTCACTTAATGTTATTTTATTTAATTAGGCACCGATAGAGGCTAGATGTCTCCTTTTCAAAGGTTGTAATGTTTATGAACATAATAGCTTGTGAAGCCATTTCTGTTCTTGTTGGCGACTTGAATTTTAATCTTTTTGCTATTTGTAGAGTGCTGCAAGGGAACAATACGTACAATAGTCTTCTTTCTTTCTTT
>NW_007047572.1:0-1432 GCF_000164805.1 Carlito syrichta
AGCCACCTGGCTATCTAGGGATGTCAGCTAGTTAAGTCAGCTGGCTAGCCAGCTGGTTAATGCGTTAAGTCAACTACTTGAGTCTGCTGGCTAGCCCACTGACGAGTGGGTTAAGTCAAGTGGTTAATTCAAGTGGCTAGCCATCTGACTAGCTAGGTAGCTAGCGAGTTAAATCAGCTGGCTGGTCAGCTGTCCAGCTGGTTGTCATCTAGTTAAGTCAGCTAGCTAGCCACCTCTCTAAGTAGGTAGCTAGTTAATTAAGTCATTTGGCTAGCTGACTTGCTAGCTAGTTAAGTCAACATGTTAAGTGAGCTGTTCAGTCATCTGGCTCACTAGGTGGCTGGCTAGTTAAGTCAGTTGGCTAGCCAGATGGCTATCTAGTTAAGTCAGCTATTTAAGACAGCTGGTTAGCTAGCTAGGTGGCTGGTAAGTTAAGCCGGCTGGTTAGCAGGCTGGTGATTTAGGTGACCAGCTAGCTTACCCGGCTGGTTAGCTGTCTGAGCAGCAGGGTGGCTGAATAGTTAAGACGGCTGGCTATCCCACTGTTCAACCAGCCAGCTGGCTATTTAAGCCAGTTGGCTAGCCATGTAGCTAGCTATTTAAGAGCTGGCTAGCTGTTTAGCCAAAAAGGTAGCAAGCTAGTTAAGTCAGCTAGCTATCCAGCTAGCCAGCCAACTAGTTAGTCAGCTAGTTAAGTCAACTAGCTAGCCAGCTAGTTAGTTAATTGAGCTAGCAATTCAGCTAAATATTCAGGTACCTAGTTAATTCAGCTAGCCAGTCAGGTTGCTAGTCAGCTAACCAGTTAAGTCAGCTAGCTATTCAGCTAGATAGTCAGGTAGATACTTAAGTCAGCTAGCCATCTAACTAGCCAGTTAGCTAGCTAGTTAAGTCAGCTAGCTATACAGCTAGATAGCTTGTTTGCTAGAAAGTAATGTCAGTTAGATAGCCAGCTAGCTACTCAGCTAGCTAGTTAAGTCAGCTAGCAAATCAGGTAGTTATGTAGCTAACTTATCTGCTAGCAACTCAGCTAGCTGATGAGATAACTAATGGTCTCCATCTCTTTCCATCAGGTCAGTTAACTAGTTGCCTCACTCATCTGCTAACAGGTAAGCAAACTACTCGGCATGCTAGCCAGCCAACAGGTCATCAAACTTGTCAGTTAACTTGCAGGCCAAGTCAGCAAAGTATTTGGCTTGCTCACTAGCAAACTAGTTAAGTCAGCTCACCAGTCAGCTCACTCGCTAGCTGAATAGTTATGGCAGTGCATGCGTCGCCTCACTTGCTGGTCAAATACTTAATTCAGCTGACCAGTCGGCTCACTCGCCAGCAAACTAGTTAAATCAGCCCACCTGTCAGATCCCACGCTAGCCAGCTAGTTAAGTGAGCTAACCAGTCGGCCTACTAGCTGGCCAACTAGTTAAGTCAGCTAACC
>NW_007047573.1:0-608 GCF_000164805.1 Carlito syrichta
AAACTAACATATTCAATTAATCAGGAAAAGAAAAATCCTTTAAGACAAATCTACACTTGGGGATAAAATCTCCCCAAGTCAGTCTTACCCCTAAATTGTGGTAGAATTACGAGTCAAAATTTAAATGTCATATATGTGAAATTCAGTCAGTACACAAATGCCACATAAGTCCATTTCCCAGTGTACCACCCACTATGGGGCTGATTCACTCTCTTTAAATATAAAAAGAACCTTCCAGTAGGAGTCTGCACAGTCCCAGCCTTACAAGCTAAAGTCTGCACTCAAGACATTTGTTTGTTACTTCAAAGCCATCCTCAATTATCACAAAAAGGCTTTTTCTTTACTATAGGGTTCTCTGTTAACCTTATTAATATATACCTTGCTTTGTACCAAAAGAATTTAAAGTGATTTATATACATACATAATAAGATTAAAAGTATCTTAATAAGCAGATGAGAAAAAGCAGACTGTGACAAAATGGCAGGCAACACAGGAAAAAATAAGAAGAAATGATTAAGGGCAATATAAAAAAATCATTCTCAAAAAATCTATATGGGACGGGGCAAGATGGCGACGGCATAGGTGAACTTGTGAGATTCTCTGAACGT
>NW_007047574.1:0-607 GCF_000164805.1 Carlito syrichta
TAAAGGTTTTTCTTGCTTGGGCCAGCAGGCAATCTTGCCTATGGTCTCTCATCCCCAAGCAGGATAACTTTGGTTAGTTCTCACAGTAGAAGCAGAGATCCAAGAATGAGAGTAGAAGTGTGGAAGGTCTCTGGAGGCCTAGATTTGGGGCTAGTACATTATCACTTTCACCAATTCTACTGGTCAAAGAAAGTCACAAGGAAAGGAGAAGCAGACTCCCCCTCTTAGGAGAAAGACCTTCAAAGTCATATTGCAAAGGGTGTGGATATAAGGATGTCATTGATTGGGGCTACCCGTGCAATCAGTATACTGTAGTTGCTAACAACAGAATTCATTCTGCCTATTTCAAGCAAGAAAAAGGACTTATTACAGAACAGGCATTTTATAGGATTAATAGAGGTTAAAGTATTTACCTCCACATTTCTAAATATCATGTATATGTACCTCTGTCTTGACCTATTTTTTTTCACGTTTAGATATTATCTACTCATTTTCTACTCTAGAATATGATGACTTAAGCTGTCAAATTCTCTCACATGCTCTTTTTTTTTTGAGTCGGAGTCTCACGCCATCGCCCTGACTGGAATGCAGTGGCCGCTCCCGGCCA
>NW_007047575.1:0-603 GCF_000164805.1 Carlito syrichta
ATAAGCTAGCTTTTACCCTGATGCTGATGGGCTCCTAGAACACTTACCCAGTATGGGAAGCCTATACTACAAGAGATCAGCCCTCCAAAAGATAATTCCGGTTTCTTGGGGGCACTCATTCTTGTACAATGAGTTGTGTTATAAATAAAATCCTGAGTTTAGGGAACACAATTTTTTAAAAATAAAAAATAGTAAACATGTCTGTCCTTTGCTCCCAGGAAGAGTTATTGTTTTTATTATGCTGGATAATAAGCCAATCTGTGCTTTGCTCTGGAGGGAGACAATATATCTTTATGAATGTTCACTAACAAACATCCTTAAGAATACAGTCCAAGGCTGAAATGAGAGGACTGCCTGAGCCCAGGAGTTCGAGAACAGACTGGGCAACCTGGTGAGACCTTATCTCAATAATAATAATAATAATAATAATAATAATAATAATAAATTAGCTGGGCATTGTGGCACACACCTGTGGTTCTAGCTGCTTAGAAGACTGAGGTGGAAAGATCACCTGAGTGAGTGAGCCCAGGAGGTTGAGGCTGCGTACCACTGCACTCCAGTCTGGGCAACAGAGTGAGACTCCTACTCAAAAAAAAAAAAAAA
>NW_007047576.1:0-601 GCF_000164805.1 Carlito syrichta
CTGGGCAACTTGGTGAGACCTCGTCTCTACAATAAATCAAAAAATAAGCCGGGCGTGGTAATGCATGACTGTAGTTCCAGCGACTTGGAAGGCTGAGGCAGAAGGATCACCTGAGCCCAGCAAGTCGAGGTTGCTGTGGCTGTGAGTGTGCTACTGCACTTCAGCCTGGGTGATGGAGTGAGACTCCAACTCAAAAAAAAAAAAAAAATGAAAGAAAGAAGAGGAAAAATAACTTCTTCCTGCTGGTCATTTGTAGCCTTCAGATGAGCATTTCCCATAGAATGCTCTCCAGAGACTGAAGTGTCCTGAACCTGTGCTATTCTTATGGTAACCACTAGCTACATGTGGCTACTGAGCACTTGAAATGTGGCTAGTGAGAAAAGACTCAATTTCTAATTTTATTTACTTTTACTTACTTTAAATGGCTGCATGCAGCTAGGCCTACCATAATTGATGGATCCTGACCACAGTGGTACCAAAAAATATTCTCAGTATGGCTCTAATTCCACCCTGAAAAGTGCAAGAAGTACAACCAGGTTGCTAAGAGGTCTACTGCTGAGGAACAGGCGAGAATCCAGAAAACCCTTTATCGAGGTAAACA
>NW_007047577.1:0-982 GCF_000164805.1 Carlito syrichta
CCAGCCTGGGCTGCCTTTTGCTTTTGTTTGAATGAAAGATAAGCCGGGCTCGGTGGCTCAGCCTGTAATCCCGCGCTTTGGGAGGCCGAGGTGAGTGGATTGCCTGAGCCTGCGGGTTCGAGACCCGCCTGGGCAACTTGGCGAGACCTCGTCTCTACAATAAATCAAAAAATTAGCTGGGTGTGGTAGCACACACCTGTAGTTCCAGCTACTCGGAAGGCTGAGGTGGAAGGATCGCCGGAGCCCAGCAGGTCGAGGTTGCGGTGGCCGGGAGCGGCCATTGCACTCCAGTCTGGGCGACAGAGTGAGACTCCAACTCAAAAAAAAAAAAAAAAAAAGGTAAGACAAGTTGTGTCTGTCTCAGAGTCCCCTTTAATCACAAATGCCCCCCTCCCGGCCCTCCCAGAGATGGAGACCGAGACCCCCCAAGCAGCATAAAGGATCTGAGGGAGAGGCCCCCACGGGGCTGTCTCAGTTCCTGGCATTATGTGACTCTTCTCAGCCCTGACGGTCGGGATTTGTGCCTCCAGCGTGGGGACGGGAATGGCTGAAATGTTCATTCCGCATCACCGCCGATCACTGGGTCAGAGCAGCCTCCCGCCCCTGGTGAGGAGGGTGCAGTGCGTTTCAGGGCTGGTGTGGGCTTGAGGAATGGTGCCTGCCGTGGCTCAGGGGTGGGGCTGTGACCGTTTGGCTAGAGCCCGCCTTCCAGAACCCTGTTCGGGAGAGAGAATGGACCCTTCACTTTCACTCACTGTCCCTAAAGCAAATCAGAGTGGAATCTGGTGGACCCGGAGGACGGACATCCCACAGGCTTGGGTGCAAATCCCCACTCAACGCTGGAATCCCCGATGTCACTCATGTCAGCGCAGCTGGGTGTGGCCACCGAGCCCCGAGGACTTCCGGTCCTTCTTTCCGCCTGGCCTGACCGCAGACCTTCATGGCCACGGTGGTGGCTCAGGTTGACCCTGCTCACCGTCGG
>NW_007047578.1:0-866 GCF_000164805.1 Carlito syrichta
TGACATTGAACAGAGTTCTGAGGGACCCGGGGGGACCTGGCTGGGTTAAGGACAGATCTGTTCAATGTTGGCCACAAACAAAAACAGACCCAGGCTGCTCTAGGGTCCCAGGGAGAGGAGAGGGATAAAACCACGTAACACTACAATGGGGCTTAAAAGGCCTTCTCCCACCCGTCTCTTCTCCCTCGTCACTGGCAGAAAGGGGGACCTCAGGAGTGGGAACACCCCATTATCTATTTTCTCTATGACCCCACAGCCAAGAACAAGGGTGGGGGTAGCCAGTGCCAGCCCAGTGCAGCTCAGGGCTTCCCACCGAAGGAGCACCAAATAGCTCCATGGATACCTGAGGAACACAGCCACATTCACCCAGGACCAGACACATCATTCAGGGAGCAGCTGGTTCCACCTTGACCCCAGCATCCTGCACCACCCTGTGGCATCCCTGGGCCAGGCACCCAAGCGCTTCTCATCCAGACCTGGTCCTGTGTAGCCGACTGCCCCCAACCCCACACACACACGCCTCTCCCAGGCCCAGCCCCACCTCCACGCACAAAGTTGCTCTGGAGACTCCAGTCTCGGATGCAGCATCCCATCTGCAATAACCCCACCCAAGATGCAAGACTGGTGAGTGTCACCAGGAAGCCACAGACAGACCCAAATTGAGGGGCATTCTATCGAGCTGGCCTGGACCCCAGTCAGGGTCATGACAGCCAAGGAAAGACTACAGAATGTGCCAGAAGTCTAAAGATGCAGACTCAAACAGATATCTGCACGTCACATTCAGAGCAGCACCATTGAGGGATGATAAATAAGCATGTCTATACAACTCAACGTGACAGCCTTGAGGAGACATGCACCAACACAGA
>NW_007047579.1:0-598 GCF_000164805.1 Carlito syrichta
CAGGAGGGGCCACTGCACTCCAGTCTGGGAGTGAGACTCCAACTCAAAAAAAAAAAAAAGTGATGTACACTTGTGCTGCTTTTCCTCCTGCTCCTAAACAGGACATAACTATTCGTGTATATTTTATTAGATGGAATCTTGAAAAAATTTGCATTCAGATTTTACTTTGTGTGAAATTGATTTTCATGAAGTTAAAATTTCAGAATCTTTAAAAATTTTTGCTTAAAACTTTTCAGTAGATGATCTTTCTCTAAACTCAGTTGAGATTTGAAATAATTATTAGGAAAAGGAAAATAATAGAAAAGTAAATTTATAGTTTGTATATATGCTGTGATTCTATATATGCTATATATGTTCTATATATGCTATGATTCTATATATGTTATATATGTTCTATATATGTTCTATATATATTCTATATATGCTGTGATTTATGTCAGTTCAGTGACATAAATCCCTTCACCCAGTGAAGGAAGCATAAATGTAAAATAAGTATTTTTTAAATAAAAATTTAATTCTCACAAACTATGTGTAAATTAGATTGAAAAACTGAGTATACTTGAAAAAGATGCTATGGCATGCAAAAAAAAAAAAAAAA
>NW_007047580.1:0-597 GCF_000164805.1 Carlito syrichta
CATCATAGCAAGATCTCATCTCAACAAAAAATAAAAAATGAGCTGGGCATGGTGACACACACCTGTAGTCCCAGCTACTTAGGAGGCTGAAGTGGGAGGATCACTTGAACTTAGGAGGCCGGGGCTGTGGTGAGCCGTGATAGTGCCACTGTCCTCCAACCTGGGTGACAGAGTGACACTCCGACTCAAAAAAGAAAAGAAAGGTTAAATGATGGGCCCAAAACCCCCAGAGCTGGTAAGTGCTAGTGCCAGGGCTTGAACCACACTATCTGAACCCAGCCTGTTTTAATATGGAGGTGTTGAAAGGGCACAAGGAGTGAGCTGTCATCCCTTGATGAAATGGGAGCGGAAGTTACGGAAGGCCCCTGTTGGATGAGACGCTGAGCTGAGGCTTGAGGGATGAGTAGGAGTTGGCCAGGCAGACCACCATGGTGTGAATGTCTTTATCCCCTCCAGAAATTCCTGTGTTGAAACTCGCTCCCCAATGCAACAGTGTCAGGAGACGTTTAAGTCAAAAGGGCTCTGCCCTCATGAGTGGATAAATTCTGTTGCAGAAAGGGCCATGGGAGCATTTTAGCTGTCTCTTGCCCTCCCACC
>NW_007047581.1:0-594 GCF_000164805.1 Carlito syrichta
GAAAACCAAAAAAAAAAAAAAAAAAAAAACACTCCAGTAAATGTAGATAGAAAATGAGCCATGAATCAGGGGCATCTGCCATCCTATTCAGCATTCCAAATATTGAGAAATGTTCCACAATTTGAGCTGAGTCTGGCTCTCAGGCTGACATGACCCACTGAGAACCAGAACAGACTTTATAGAACCTAGTAGATTTTCTTGTCAGCAATAAGGTCAGTCATAGGTTTTCCTAAAGCCACTTGCCCTCGTATAAGTAAAGATGCCCGTGGTTCCTCAGAAGGACCTTTAATCACCTAGATTGAATGATCTGAAGAAATCCCCCAAGTTTTTGGAAGCAGCACCAGATTTATTTATGCTAGGATATGATTACCTGATGGGAAAGTGGATGCAGAAAGTAATATTTAGCTCTGTCTTGTTATCTGAGCAGAAGAAAAAACAACTTTAAAATGGATTTGCCATAGTGCTGAATTGAACTCATCTATTCTTGTCCTTACAAGAGTAACCTCACTGTAGCCATACCCTTTAAGTTCTGTATGTATATTGTATCCAACGATTACAAGGGAAGAAAAGAGAGATTTTTTTTTTCATTTTTGC
>NW_007047582.1:0-593 GCF_000164805.1 Carlito syrichta
GGTGTTCTCTTTCTTTGATAATTCCTAGAAGAAAAATTTCTAGGTCAAAGTGTTTGTTTTAAAATGTGATAGATACCACCTGACTTCATAAAGATGATCAATTTACATTTCTACCAGCATTTTGTAGCATGTACTCGTTAAAGCTATGTCAATCTTCTCAGCTTTATGAAAATATGTATTTTCTACATCTTTTACTACCAATATGTTTAAAAATATTTTTTACAAATTTGTCTTCCCTCTTCTGTGAATATTTTGTTCATATAACTTCAACTCTTAATTGGTTTTATTTTAATGGTTTTACCAATTTAAAAACTTTAGCATTTTGGGAGGCCGAGGTGGGAGGATTGCCTGAGCCTACGGCTTCCAGACCAGCCTGGGCAACTTGACGAGAACTGTCTCTACAATAAATCAAAAATTAGCCAGGCATGGTGGTGCGTGCCTGTAGTACCAGGCACTCGGTAGGCTGAAGCAAAAGAATCTCCTGAGCCCAGCAGGCCGAGGCTTGCGGGGCTGTGAATGTGCCGCTGCACTCCACCCTGGGCAAGAGTGAGACTCTGACTCAAAAAAAAAAAAAAAAAAAAAAAAAAAAAAAA
>NW_007047583.1:0-671 GCF_000164805.1 Carlito syrichta
CTGAAACTTGTCAAAGACTTCAGAAAAATGTGTGTGTGTTTGTGTGTGTGTGTGTGTTTGTGTGTGTGTTTGTGTGTATGTGTGTGTGTGTGTGTGTGTGTGTGGTATGGAGAGACAGAGGGAAAATGTCAAAGCAAATTTGGCAAAATATTAAAAATACCCATTACATGTAAGGCCCCTTGTGTGATAATAATCCCTAATATTATGTAGGGCTTTTGCATGACTGTTCTTTTGATTTGATTCTCACTGAATTCTCAGTAAAATACAGTGAAGCTAGATCTTAAGGAGCGTAGGATGGAAAGGTCTAGAATTTTAGCCAGAAAGACAAAAAAGTATAACAGGTTTTTTTTTAATTACCCTCCTAGAGTATTCACACAGAGGAGTCTGACCTTATACTGAAGGTCTTCAATCACTCTCCTCACTTATTCAAAGCATACAGACCGAGAGACAGGATCCCATCATGAGAGAGACTGAGATCAGCTGAAAAAACAAAAAGTCCATGTCTCTCATCCCACACTCCAGATCTGATGTTCACTTTTTGAGTGGAATGTTCAGCAGCATTGCCCCCATGTCTCCCTCTCTCCCTCAGTGAATTGGTTTGGTTTTGCTGGAAATATGTAGCTCCATGAGAGACAGTTCAACATCCAACAGTGAAACAGTGTGCAGGAAAG
>NW_007047584.1:0-586 GCF_000164805.1 Carlito syrichta
GTTAGCAGTTTTTCAAAATATTAAACATAGAATTATCATATGACTCAAATTCTGTTCTTTGCTATCTACTCCAACAGACATAAAACATGTCCATGCAAAAACTTGTACACAAATATTCATAGCAGGATTATTCATAATAACCAAAAAGTAGAAGAAAAAAATAAATTTCCATGAGCAAATGAAAGGATAAACAAAATGTGGCATATCTATACAATGGAATATTAAGTAATACAAAGGAATGAAATATATATATTACAGCATAGTTGAACCTCAAAGATATCAAATGTTGTCAAAGAAATCATTATAAAAGACCTCATCTTGTATGAGTTTTAACAATTAAGTTCGAGAACTCATCCTAGAAAAAGTGCTACATACCTCATTGCTAAATATCACTGTGGTCACCTTCAAAGTACGCCCTTTGGGAAGCTATGCACTGACGACAACACGTAGTCCACCCGTCAAAGCAATTTTGGAACTCCTTTTCTGCAATGGCCATCAGAGTTGTCAATGTATTACCCTTGATGTCCTGATTGCCATCAAAATATCTTCCTTTCAATATTTCCTTTATCTTTGGGTAAAGAAAAAA
>NW_007047585.1:0-3266 GCF_000164805.1 Carlito syrichta
AGTTTTGCCAGGGAGAGAATTACTTGTTGGCAGGTTTTGTGTGTGTGTGTGTGTGTGTGTGTGTGTGTGTGTGTGTCTTGTTTTTCTTTCAGCATTTTGAATGTGCCCTCTCACTGCCTTCTGGCCTCCATGGCTTCTGATAAGAAATTATTGGCTGGGCCTGGAGCGGTGGCTCACGCCTGTAATCCCAGGCCAAGGTGAGAGGATGGTCTGAGCCCACGGGTTTACCATCAAATAAAAAATCAGCTGGGTATGGTGGCGTGCCACTGGAATCCCAGCTACTTAGGAGGCTGAGGCCTGAGGGTCATCTGAGTCCAGGTGGTCGAGGCTGCAGTGGCTGTGAGCGTGCCACTGCACTCCAGCCTGGGCGACAGTGAGACTCCAATTAAAAAAAAAAAGGAAAAGAAATCGTTGGCTGATGTGACTGAGTCTCCCTTGTACACAACGAGTCCCTTTTCCCTTGTGCCTTTTAGGTTTTCTCTTTGATGCCATCTTCCAGTAGTCTGATTATAGTGTACCTTTGTCCTTGGTGTTTATTACAGTGGGAGTTCACTGAGCTTCTCGAAAGCAAATTTATAAAATTTGGGAAGTTTTCAACCATCATTTCTTTAAATATTCCTTCTGCTCCTTTCACTCCTGTCTTTCTGGAAAATCATTATGTGTGTTGGCATAATTGACGTCCCACGGGTGTCTGGGGTCGATTCATTTTTCTTTTTCCTTTCCGTTCCTTGGACGGAATCATCGTAATCGACCTATCTTCAAGTCCACTGGCTGTTTCTTCTCTTTCTTCAAACCTGATGTTGAGTCCCCTCAAGTGAGTTTTCATTTCAGGTATTATCGTTTTCAAATCCATACTATTCCTTGCTAGTATAAATCCATTTCTATATTATACCTTTTTATAACTTCTCTTTATTGCTTCTCTCGGTTTGGTAAGATGTTCTTATAATTCCTATAACCTTTTGAACATATTTTAAATGATTAATTAAAGATGTTTCTCTAAAAGCCGGGCACAGTGGTGTGTGCCTGTAGTCCCAGTTACTCAGAAGGCTGAGGCAGGAGGACTGCTTGAGCCCAGGAGTTGGGCCACATAGAAAGACCCTGTTTCTTTTAAGAAAAAAAGAAAAAGAAGAAAGTGCTTGTTTAGTGAGTCTAATATCTGGGTTTCCTCAGGGACAGCTTCTATTAATAGATTTTTTCCCCCCTTGTGTATTGGTCATAATTTTTTCCTACATGCCTTGTAATGTGTTTGTTGGAAACTGGACAATTTGAATAGTACAATGTAGCAACTCTGGAAATACAATTTTCCCCTCTAGAGTTTGTTGTTGCTGTTTGTTGTACTTGTGTGTTTACTGACTTTTCTGAACTAATTTTGCAGAGTCTATGCTCTTTGTCATGTGTGGCCATGACATTCTGTCCCGTTAGCCTGCTGGTCAGCTGGTGATTGGAGAGAGACTTCCTTAGACACCTAGAGCTCCCCAGACCTCTGTGTTGGTCCCTTGGAACTTATTATCGCACTAGGAGTTCGCTGATACTCTTGGATGTATAGATTTTTTTAATCTCCCAGAGTTTGTAGAAGGACTCTGTGTGTCTCTCTGGTCAGCACTTCAACCTATAGACCTGCTTGCACTCGGTCATAGCTTTTGCTTCCTGGCAAAGCCTGAGGGTCAACCGGATCTGAGCGCTTAGGACTTTCCCCCAGTTTCTTCTGAGTCTAAGCCCTCATTCTCCAGCGCAAAGTTTTCTTCCGCAGCCTCTTTGGTTGTCTGTTGTTTACCTCATCTGCTATCCATGGTCTCAGGCGGCAGCGCTGTCAGTGTTGCTCTCAGATGCTCTCCAGGTAAGCCTGGGTAGAAGGAGAAACACCCAGTCAGATGAGATGAAGGTTAGCTCCTGGGCCAGTACCAGGTCGCAACAAACAGCTGCAGTTCTTTGCAAACGAGGCTGTCCCACACTGGCCCTAGCTTGGGAGCCTATGCCGGGCATGTCGTCTGTGCAGTGGGAGCAGGACCAGGATGAATTAAAATGCCACAGGCTGTTCTGAGATTCAGCTGATTTGTCTCATAAAGTGTCCCTCTGGTGGCTGCCAGCTTTCAGTTCTTTCAAAAAGTTGATGGTGACCCCTGCCCATTTTTCGTTGCTTTCGAAGTTTCTCACTTGACTGTTTTCTGTCTCTACCCGTGTCCTTCCCTTACATTTACATAAAAAGAAAAGGCAAAACTTCCTTCAGTCCTACCGATCGGGGGAAAAAAAAAATCTGGACAAGAAACATGGTGAAAACAAAACTGGGCTGGTACCTGCTTGCTGGACGCGACGGCCTGCCTTGGGTTTGGGGTTCAGACCGCAGAGTCTTCTTGGGCGTCGAAGACCACAACCCCAGTTGGGGGCTTTTGCTCCCTTGTCAGAGAGCTGGGATGGGAAAACTTTGCGCTCCTGCGGGGACGCGGTGGTGTCCACCACGGACGGGGTCTCTTTTCCGCGTCCCAGACTTTGGGCACAGCCGCAGGAGGGGGCAGGAGTCGGGGGAGGCTCGAGGTGCCCTGACGCCTGCCGCCCTCCCCTTCTCAGGTTGTCTTTCTACTCCGGACACTCCTCCTTTGGGATGTACTGCATGGTGTTCTTGGTGGTGAGTCTGCTTCTGCGGCACTTGCTGGTCAGGGCTCCCTTGCCCCCTCCCCTGGGCCTCGGTTTTCTGTGGGCAGACGGGGTGGGTGGAGGTGGGGCGGTAGTGGGTTTGTTCGTAAGACGAGGCCCTGCACGCCTGGCCTCAGGGCTGCCGTCCGGGGCGGGGAGGGGAGGCCTGTGGGCCTGGCTGCTCCTGGCCACGGGCTGCTCCCTCCCCGCCCAGCTCTACGTGCAGGCACGGCTCTGCTGGAAGTGGGCGCGGCTGCTGCGGCCCACAGTCCAGTTCTTCCTGGTGGCCTTTGCCCTCTATGTGGGCTACACCCGCGTGTCCGACTACAAGCACCACTGGAGTGACGTCCTCATCGGCCTCCTGCAGGGGGCGCTGGTGGCCGTCCTCACCGTGAGCTTCCGGCCCCCCTCCTTGTGGGGTGACCCCGCAATCCTGGTCCTTCTGTGGGCCCCAAACCCCCACCCCGGTCCTTCCCTGGGCCCCCTGGACCTTCCTGGGACCCCCTTTCTCCCAAAGGCTCTCCCTGGGATCCCTGACCCCCTCCCCAAGTTTTTCCCTGGGCCCCCTAGCCCTTCAGTCCTTCCCTGGGCCCCCTTTTCCCCCAGGTCCTTCCCTGAGCTCTCTTGCCCTCTCC
>NW_007047585.1:4972-7026 GCF_000164805.1 Carlito syrichta
ATCTGGGTGGGGAGGGCAGCCTCCCCAGGAGATGTGCTGGGTGGGGCTGTGGCGGGGCCCGCAGGGTCACACACTGGGTTCTGGCTGGTGGCCGACGCAGCCCCTTTCTGGGTTCCCCTCCACAGTCTGTCCACTCCCTGGGTCGTGGGGGCCCAAGCCTGTTCCCTCTGAACCCTGCCCTCTGATCATATACGCCCCGTGCATAGGGAGTTCACGCTTCTGAAACCAACAGCTGAGGGGCTGGTGTCCCTGAAACCATTACAGGACACACACAACTCACTTTCCCAATGGAGGGGTAAGGCGTCATTTCAGTTTTTTCCTTTTTCTGAGTTGGAGTCTCACTTCCTCGTCCAGGCTGGAGTGCAGTGGCACGCTCACGGCCACCCCAGCGTCAGCCTGCTGGGCTCTGGCCATCCTTCTGCCTCAGCCTTCCAGGTAGCTAGAACAACAGGTGCATGCTACCACGCCCGGCTCATTTTTGATTTATTGTAGTCCTCGCCAAGTTGCCCAGGTTGGTCTTGAACCTGCGGGCTCAGGCAATCCACCCACCTTGACCTCCCAAAGTGCAGCCCACTGAGTTCGGCCATCATTTTAGTTTGTTGCCAAATGTCTCTTTGTAGTGGATAATTTATTTTTAAGTACCTGTCAGTTTATTTATTTATTTATTGAGTCGGGATCTCTGTCGCCCAGGCTGGAGTGCAGTAGCACAATCACAGCTCACCGCAGCCTCGACCTGGGCTCTAGCGATCCTTCCTTTTTCAGCCTCTCACAGTGCTGGGATTACAGGCATGTGCCTCCATGTCTGGCCCTGTTTTTTAGTTTTTTGTAGGGGTGTGGTCTCGCTATGTTGGCTGGGCAATTGTCAGTTTTTATTTTCACCTGGAACCTGTCTTCTTCCCTGACCTTTTGAGGTGTTCCTATGAGGATAGTGTAGCAGTGGGGGCCGGCCAAGGTGTAGCCCTAGAGCCCCGCCCTGGAGGCCAAAGTGGAGGGGACCTCCACAGCCATTGTGACCTCTCCTTGGTGTGTGCCAGACACTGCAGGACAGCGGCCCGCTGAACATCGGAAACTTGGCCCCGCAGGGGTGTCTAGGTGGGATCCCGGCCAGGAAAGCTATTGTGAAGCTCCCCAGGGTCGTCACGGGGCTCTCCCTGCATCTGAAGGGGACGCATCCGGATTCGGGGTGTTTGTGTCAGTGGATGGGGTAAAGGTTTCCAGCCAAGCCCCGCAGAGAGTCACCTGGATCTGGGAGCAGATGGGAATGACCCAGGACACCGGGCACATGAGTGCCAGATGGCAACCAATGCCTCACTCTTCTGCAGGTTCGCTGGCCTTGAAAGCCAGGACCACAGTGAGGGTTTTGGCCAAATCCGTGGAAACAGCCACCGTACATACAACGCCAAGTGTGGTCTGCCCTGGGTGCAGAGGGTGCGGTGTCGGGGAGGCTAGGGAAGGGTCAGGAGCAGAGGACACCTAGGGCGAGGATGATGAAAGGGTGGAGCTGATGGTCCACTTGCAGGTCTTCATGTGGGAGTGTGTGGGTGCTTCACAAAGTCCCCGAGGCCACAGCTGTGAGAACAGAGACGGACAGAGCTGTGCTGGTCAGAGGTGTTGCCAAAGGGTCTTCAGAGGCCAGAAAGGCACCCCTTTTGGGAGGCAGCGGACCCTCACCAGCTGGGTGTTGGCCATTTGACACTGCACTTTGGTCTGCATCTGGGCAGAAGAGCAGAGACCGTGTGCCAGGCTTGGCGATTCTCAGATTCCCAGCACCCAAACGGCAGGCATGCTGGACGTTAGGACACATTTTCCCACCCACGTGGAGCTACAGGGAAGCTCTCCTGCATAATTTTAGGTTTACATGGCCCCCACACTTATGGGTTTATGGGAAAAACAGTATTTTCGCTGTACAAAGAGGTTTGTTGTTTCTCATAGGAAACTCAGATTGTTAGCCATGTAAATAGCAAGTCTCACGGTCGTTTTCTCATAGCTCTCTGTTCCCCCCACCCTCTAGGGGCAACTGGGCTTTTGTCTGTCTTTTGAATCGGGGTCTCATT
>NW_007047585.1:7662-15288 GCF_000164805.1 Carlito syrichta
TGGTGAACATGTTTGTATTAAGCCCAACATGGAAAATGGAAAGTGTGCAGAAGAAAAATTCTCCCAAGTTGAGAATGTCATCACCTTGACTTTCAGTGGGACGATATTTACTCATTTTTTTGTTATCCCTCAGTTGAATCCCTGTGCCGGTTGAAACAACACAAAGACCTGGATTAAAACAAGAGTATTTGCATTTTTAATGTTGGTTGTGGGAACCAGGCCCAAGCAGACCGTTTCCCATCGATGACCCCACCACGTGTGGTCTTCTCTGGGCCGCAAGAAGCTGGTGATGGGGGCTGGGGCCGCAGTTTCCCGAGGCCGGTTCTGAAGTGCGGGCTGGCCCTTCTTCCCGGGGGGCTCGCCAGGCCTCAAGCCTGCTTGTCCACACCCCAGCTACTCAGTACCTCTTACAAAGGAGGCACAGCTCACTGCACTTTAGAAAGTCTGGGGATGTCCTGAAGTCCCATTCAGGATATTTTTCAGAAGCTGGACAGCTCCTGGGTTTCATCTACCAGCCTGTTGACTCTTCTCATTTCTTCTTCTTTTTTTTTTTTTTGAGTCAGGATATCACTCTATCAACCAGACCCAGACGGGAGCACAGTTGCATGATGACAGACCAAGGCAGTCTTGACCTGGGCTCAGGTGATCCTTCCACCTCGGCTTCCCGAGTATGTGGGACTACAGATGCCACCACACCAGGATAATTTTATTTTTTTTAAGAGACCTGGTCTTGAACTCCTGGATTTAAGCAAAGCAATCTTCCCACCTTGGCCTCCCAAAGTATTAGGATTACAGGCATGAGCCACCTGTCTCTTTCCATTTCTGATACATACACAAGCTTCAAAATGTTTTTGTTTGCATTTTTATCCGTTTTGGTTTGCAGCCTGGTTTTTGTCTGTTTTTACTTTGCGTTGCTGTTTTAAAAGCAAGCAGCCTAGTGTATACTTTTGATAGTGTTACCAGGATAGGATATCCTTGGGTAGGGATTAGCCAGGCAAGGTGTAGGGTGGAGACATTCCAAAGCAAGTGGGAAGTTTGGTTATACAGTGGAATTACTAAGTTCCAGCGAGGAAGCTAGTACCTTAACCAAATGAATGAAGAAATGACGACTGAATGAAGAAGACGTATCTGTAACTCCATGACCCTCACCTGGAGATGGACAGGCTGGGTTGCCAGCTGCACATTCCCCTGTGTGGGTGAGGAGTGTGACCACAGTGGCAGGCAACCTTACTTTCTTGGGTTCCCTAGATCCAGGGCCACACCTTGCACTGCACGCAGAAGAAGAAGTCCGAAACATGATGAGATGCCTTGTCATACATTTGAGCATTGTTTTCAGCGGTTGATGCGTATGTATTTTTGAGACGGAGTCTCACTCTTGCCCAGGCTACAGGGCAGTGACGTGATCACGACTTATGCAGCCGTGACCTCCTGGGCTCAGGCGATCCTTCTGCTTCAGCCTCCCGAGTCGCTGTGACTACAGGCATGCACCACCATGCCCAGCTAATTTTTTGACTTTTTACAAAAAGTCAAGGTCTTCCTGTGTTGCCTGCAATCTTCTTGAATTCCTGGGCTCAAACAATCCTCTCGCCTCAGCCTCCCTAAGTGCCAGGGTTATAGGTGCGAGCCACCGTGTCCAGCCAAAAGTCAGAAATATTTATGTTGAAGAACACAAACTTTGCGACTCATAAGAGATGACACATGAGACATTTGGCAAAATTGTGTGTATTAAAGATGCTCATATATGTATTCAAATACAAACATGTGCGACTGTTAAGCGGCAGCCACACCTGCGAAGTTGAAATCAAGAGGCTCTCATTACGTCCTATGATACATTTTTGTTAGATTTATACAAGAACTTCTGTTTTTGGAGTGCTGTTGTCAATTATATTTTCAAATTCCAACGCTTCTTGTATATTTTTGCTGGTACACCAGGGGTGCCAAAAAAAATGTATACAAAATTTAAGTGATGTTATCTATGGATTACTTTTCGAAGTTGAGTTGAGTGGCGGTAGCAATGTGTGGCAATGCGTTCGCTCGAAAGGTGGCATTAATCAATGGAATGCTAGCGACACTGTGAGACAGGCAGGGCAGTCAAAGAAAATGGCAGAAACAGGGTTTCTTGCGTCTGAGGAGCACAAGACCACTTTGAAGTGGCATTTGAAATTCGAGAACATCGTGGAAGTGCAACCACATGAAACAGAACCTTAGCAGGCATTCGGGACAAGCTGAAGACACGTGGTGCTGTGTGTGGTGTGCACGAGATCCAGGAGGCCTCACCCAGCAGCAAGTCCTGCAGTAGTTGGTGTCGTCAGAAGTGTCTGGACAGGGTTGGGAGCCACTTTGAGCACCTCTTGTCATCACAGAAGTCAGACGTGACTTGCATTCATCTTTTGTTATTGTCGTGTATTGAGCATTGCAATGTTAATACAGTTTTTTCCTTTCTGAAAGTGTGTATTGGCCGGCGCGGTGGCTCAGCCTGTCATCCCAGCACTTTGGGAGGCCGAGGCGGGAGGATGGCCTGAGCCTGGGGGTTTGAGACCAGCCTGGGCAAATTGGTGAGACCTCGTCTCCACGATAAATCACAAAAACTAGCTGGGCGGGGTGGCGTGCGCCTGTAGTTCCAGCTACTTGGAAGGCTGAGGCCGAAGGAGGCTGGAGCCCAGCAGGTCGAGGCTGTCGTGGCCATGAGTGTGACCCTGCCCTCCAGCCTGGGCAAGGAGTGAGACTCCAACTCAAAAAAAAAAGTGTATGCATGTTTTTGGCACCCTCTGTAGTAATGGACGTTTGTCTATGGGCCATCCACTTAGAATCTGGTTATCTCCATCCATTCCCATCCAGGGACAGGATGGTGGGTTCTGTTTCATTTTCCAAAATGATGACATGTGCTAGACAGAACATGGACTTTCAGATCCAAATTATGGAGTCTGTGGGAGGGCTGCGACCACTGCGGAAGAGAAAACACCCCGTGGCCAGGGCTGCTCCCCCAGGCAGCAGGGGGTGTGTGAACTCGCCCTCTCTGGGCTGCAGTGTCCTTAATGGACAAGGGCCTCAGGACCACCCGGACACATGAGGGCCGTCCAAGGGGAGGACCAGAAGTTCTCAGGACCCACCCAGACACGGGGAGGGCGGTGCGCACAGGAAGGACCAGAGATTCTCAGGACCTACCCGACACGTGAGGGTGGCGCCCACTGGGGGGACCGAAAATTCTTAGGACGGACTGGACTCTCGAGGGCCATGCCCAGGTGAAGGGCCAGAAATTCCCCTCAGGACTGACCTGGGAGACTCCCCCCGGGGGGATGAGGGAACGTGAGGAGGAAGCGGGGTGTGCGCGTATTTATGAAATTTCAAATGGACTTTTCTCCCGCCGCAATGTGAGAACTTGGCTCCAATGTCTTCTAACTTTGAATGGCTTCTCAGATCTTTCTGAGTGAATGGTTTGTGAACATTGCACTGATATCGTTGACAGAATTTTGATCAATATTTAATTTCATCTTTATTTCCTGGGAGTGAATGCAGGAAAGCAATGTCAGGTACATAACGTAAGATGGACTTGGAATTTCTTGTTTCCAAAGAGCGTGGCCTTCCTTAGCATTGGTTTAAAACTTTTGTTAGGACTTAACTGACTGCGCTAAAAATAGGTGATCTCACCAACACTGTCTAATGGTGGCGTGGGACAAGCAAAAATAATAATGCTTGTAATGAGCATCACAGTTTAATACCCCTAAAAATACTCTCTAAAAGTCATGCACATATCTATGGGATTTCAACATCTGCCTGCTTAAAATACTGTGTCTCTGCCCATCAGAGATGCAGTCATTATTTTATTTTTATGGCAGTAACAAGAAAAAGGGATTTTTAACTATGTACCTAAAGACGCTTGCTTTTTCATTAAAAAAAAAAAGACTTTGAAACTTTTGACACTGACAGATGGATTTGCAAGGGTATGACTGCAGTATTACTAATTTCCATGCACATAGAGAAGTATTTTTAAATGACATACCTAAATCCAGAGGTTTAAAAATGCCTGTAGGCTGGGCTTGGTGGCTTAGCCTGTCATCCCAGCATTTTGGGAGACTGAGACCAGTGGACTGCCTGAGCCCTCGGGTTCGAGGCCAGCCCGGGCAACCTGAAGAGACATCATCTCTACAATAGATACATAAAAATTAACCGGGCATGGTAGCACGCGCCTGTAGGTCTGGCTCCTTGGAAGGCTGAGGTGGAAGGATCGCTGGAGGCCAGCAGATCGGCGCTGGGGTGGCCATGAGTGTGCCACTGCACTCCAGCCTGGGCGACGGAGTGAGACTCCAACTCAAAAAAAAAATTGCCTGTAAAAGTAAACCTTTATTTAAAGTACTCTGATAAAAAGAGTAAGATTCTCGTGCAAGATTCTAGCAAGACTTAAGTTTACAGATATCCCTTTGTTGAGGCCTTGACTCCCAATTCCTCATGGCACTCTGAAGTGTTTTTTTGCACATTCAGGTTTGCCTGGGGGAAAGGAGAGAAACATGGGGATAGTCTCCATGAAAGCTGGGGACAGGCATTGCAGAGCCACCCAGGGTTACCCCAAACCCGAAGGAAGAGGCCAGTGTGCACCGTGGCCCTTGCTTTTATGAATGTTTAAAGGTTAATTTTTCTTACAGTGTTCAAGTAGTTTAAACGATATGTTGAAAATGGAAAAATAGGCGTATTAACACTTGCAGCATTATTTAAGTTTAAGTGTATCATTCGTAGCAAAACCATAATTTAGTTAAAATTTATTTTTAAACACTTTTTGTTTTGCAAAGAAAGTCACAGTTTAATTGGCAGCATATTTGTAATGGCACATAAAAGATCTGCTTTATAAACACTGACATCCTACATTAGATAATCTATATTAATTATATCAAGCTTTTTTTCTTTTTTCTTTTTTGAGTTGGAGTCTCACTCTGTCGCCCAGACTGGAGTGCAGTGGCTGCTCCCGGCCACCGCAGCCTCGACCAGCCGGACTCTGGCGATCCGTTCACCCCAGTCATCCGAGTAGCTGGAACTACAGGTGCACGCTACCATGCCCGGCTAATTTTTGATTTATTGTAGAGATGAGGTCTCGCCAAGTTGCCCAGGTGGGTCTCGAACCCACAGGCTCAGGCAATCCACTCACCTCAGTCTCCCAAAGTGCTGGGATTATAGGCTGAGCCACTGAACCTGGCTTATATCAAGCTTTGATATAGCATAAAATGAATGAAAAAAGCCGTGTGTGTGTGTGTGTGTGTGTGTGTGTGTGTGTGTGTGTGTGTGTGACCTTGACTTTTTTAGATAAAGTCGGAATCTGTTAAAGGTCAGTTAACACACAGCTGTGTGGTCCTAGGGCCACTTCCGATATGACATCACCTTCCCAAGCTTTTTTATGCTAATTGGTCTATTTATGTTTTCCTCATTTTAGAGTTTGTTTTGCTAGTGTGCATTTTTAAAAGGTAATTATGCATTTCCTTTAGGTCTCCAGATTGCTGCAATAGGTTTCTCTTATTTGATTTTTCATTTTTCCTCTTTCTAGTTTTATACAAAATTCTTCATCCTGTGTGAAAGCACAGATGGAGAGCGGGAAGCCATTTTAAAAATCTTATTCTTAAACCCTAACACAATGATGAGAAAGTAGAGGCTGTGTCCTAGAGAAATGCATTTTTTAAATCTTGTTCCTAAACCCCAACACAATGATGAGAAAGTAGAAACTATTTTGGAGAAATGCACATTTAGGTAAAGATGAACTTTGCCAACTTTGTCTTTTCAGAAGCACAGACTCCTTAAGCATGACAGGTACCTGCCTATTGTAATTTGTCTTTTTTAGAAACTCAAGCTTGCTGGTGCCAGGCATCAGAGGTATCTCCTGGCGTTTGCCAGTTGGGCCCGGCAGAAGCAGCAATCAAGCCTGCCTAGAGTAAAGGGAGTTTATAAGGCCTAAGCCATCACGTATTAGGCAAAAGTTATGCAAATCACAAAACTTGAGGCTACAAAAGTTATGCAGATCGCAGGACTTGTGACGGTGCAGAGTGGAGAGCCATTAGCCATTGTCTACAGGGAAGTCAAGGATTCCTGGGGCTGCCCGCTGGGAATGCATAGGAGATAAGGGGAAGTGCACCCTCCATCAGCTCTAAGGAGGGTTATTCAAGAATGTGCAGGAGCACTGGGATCCCTGTTGCCCCTTCCCTAGGGGCTGTGATAATGTGGGCGGACATTCATGGGTCTCTGTGTCACGGGGTCTCCCAGACATGCACAGGTGGTCAACAAGGAAGCCACATGGTGGTCACGCCTACCTGATTGCAACACCTCCCAGGGAAAGGATCAAAGCCAGGACTCAGGGGGCTAGAGGCCACACTCACCTAGAGTGTAGGCCTGCTTCTTGTCTGTGGGAAGTGAACCATTCTTAAATAAATCTTTTCTTCTTTCACCTCTTTGTGTGCTGCAATTCTTTGCATGACTCGGATCTCTGGTTGCCAGCATGCACCTCTGGCACGCTGGCTCAGGCGGTGCTGTGCCCCCTCTCCTCCTCCCTGCCCATATCCATCCACCCTCACCCTATCCGTACCCATACACTATGTATTGCTACTGTTTTTCACCAACAATATTGTAAAAATATGCTTCCTAGCTTATCTTATTATTTTTTAAAACATGTCTTTCATTTTAAAACTGTGGGGTACAGTTAAGGGTTAGGTTTACAAATATGCATCGTTCAGTCACCCTTGTGGATAAGGGGTGTCCCCCCATCCCCAGACAGATATTGACTACCATTAATCCCACCTCCCTTCCCCTCCCTATCCCCCCATAGTTTTCCACCACTGTCAATCCTTTTCTTATGGTATTATGGTAGATGTTCAAGGTCCACTTATGAGTGAAAACATGTGATAGTTAGATCTTTGTTTCTGTGAGAGATTGCTCAGTATTATAGACCCTAGTTCCATCCAGGTTGCTGCGAAATTCATGATTTTGTTCTTTTTTATGACTGCGTAGTATTCCATTGTGTATATGTACCACACTTTTAAAATCCAGTTCTCTTTTGATGGATAGCATGGTTGCTTCCAGGTTCTTGTGAACAAAGCTGCAATAAAAATATGTGTGCAGGTATCTTTTTCATAGAGTGATTTGAGTTCTTCAGGGTATATTCCCAGTAGGGGGATTGTGGGGTCATAGGGGAAGTCGATATTTAGAGCTTCTAGGAATCACCACACGGCTTTCCACAGAGGTTGCACTAGTTTACACTCCCACCAACAGTGTAGAAGTGTTCCCTTTTCACCACATCCTCTCCAGCATCTGTTATTTTTTGAGTTATTGATAATTGCCATTCTGACTGAAGTTAGGTGGTATCTCAGTGTAGTTTTGCTTTGCATCTCCTTGATGATTAGTGAGGTTGAACATTTCTTCATGTGTCTGTTGGCTGCTTGGATGTCTTCCTTTGAGAAGTATCTGTTCATATCTTTCATTCACTTTATAATGGGGTAGCTTATCTTATTTTTGAGATAATTGTCATGGTTTTTAATTTCTCGTGAACCAATGATAATCTTAAAATGATTTTTAATTAATTTCTGCTTAATAAGATGTCTTTGACAATATCCACCCGTCAGTGGCATTGATAAAATATTATATATTCACACACAC
>NW_007047586.1:0-857 GCF_000164805.1 Carlito syrichta
CAGTTAGGTGTTATCTCAGTGTGGTTTTGATTTGCATCTCCTTGACGATTATTGAGGTTGAACATTTCTTCATGTGTCTGTTGGCTGCTCGGATGTCTTCCTTTGAGAAGTGTCTGTTCATATCTTTTGCCCACTTTATAATGGGGTTGTTTGTTTTTTTCTTTTCAGCACGTTTGAGTTCCTTGTAGATCCAAGATGTTAAGCCTTTGTCGGACCTGGAGTTGGCAAATGACATTTTCTAAAAGTACGGCAGCCCTGATATAAAGACATATCTATCTCTGAATCTTTACCATGGCTTAAAGGACCACCAATACGACATATTGCTGTTTTTGTTATACTTACCATACATGTATAGCTAATATATATTTATATATCATTTCTATAATTAGTTAAGTAATTAATTAAACAATATTTACTAAGCTTTATACCATGTCAGATTCTATTCCAAGAGAAAGAGATATAACTGTGTACAAGACAGGAAAGTGCCTTACTTTTCTCGAGCTTATGACATAGAGAGATGAAAACTAAACAATTCATAAACGAACAAGATGATTTTAGTTGTGATAAATGTTGTGGGAGAAAGACCATTTCAGACTGGGTTGTTAGGAAAGGCCTCTTGGAGGAAGTAGTTGGAGATGAGAGCTAATTGATATGGAAATATGAACACCTGGCAAGAGAGTGCTACCAGGAGAAAGGACAATAAATGCAAAATCCATAAAGCAGGCTTGAATGGGGCATGTTTGAAAGCAGGAAAGGCCACGTCTAATGAGGGAGGGGAGAGTTGTGCAATGAATTGGGAAGCTGAGGTGAGTGGATTGCCTGAGTCCGAGGGTTCGAGACCTGCCTGGGCAACTTGG
>NW_007047587.1:0-1817 GCF_000164805.1 Carlito syrichta
TACCTGAAATAAATATTTATATAATCATTTACACAGCTGAATAACGTGTTAACTTAATTAATTAGCTAACTAGTTAGGTAGCAGACTTAAATAGCTGAATGAAATAGTTAGCTAACTAGTGAGCTAGCTGACTTAGTTAGCTCCTTAGATAGCTAGTTATCTAGCTGACCTAGCTAGCTGACTTAATATAGGTGGCTAACGAGATAGCTAGCTGATTTAACGAGTTAGATAACTGTTTAAATTAATTGTTTAATGAGTTCACTAGGTGACAACTAGTTGATTAACTAGTTAGCTAGGTGAATAAACTTGTGGGTGGATGAGTCGGCTGACTATTTAGCTGGTTTAAAATGTTGGGTGACTACTCAGCATGTTATTTATCTGGGTTAACTAGTGGACTGACGAAATGGCCCCTCGTTAGCTTGATTAACAGTTGACTGGCTTGTTTCCTGACTTAAATTCTTGGCTGACTTGTTGGCCGTCTCATTAGTTGGACGAAGTTGTCGGCTGACAAGTTGGCCCAGTAGTTGAACGACTGGTTAGCTGACTTGACTAGTTGGCCGGCTAGTAGGTCGACCAGTTAGCTGACTTAACTAGTCAGCCGGCGAGTGAGCTGACAGGTGAGCTGACTTAAATAGTTGGCCAGCGGGTGAACCGACTGTCATCTGAATTAAACAGTCGGCCAGTGAGTGAGCCAACTGGTCAGCTGACTTAACTAACTGACTTCACTAGCAAGCCACCTGACTTATCTTGCTGACTTAAATAGCTAGCTACCTAGCTAGCCAGCTGACCTAACTAGGTGACTTCACTAACTACCTACCTAGCTCGCCAACTGATTTAACTAGCAGATTTAACTAGTTATCTACCTATCATAGAGCTAGCTTTCTTAACTAGCTGACTTAGCTAGCTAGCTGATATATCTAGCTGACTTAATTAACTAGCCACCTAGTTAGCCAGCTGACATAACTAGCTGAAATAACTAGCAAACCAGCTACTACCCATCTGACATAACAAGCTTTTTAACTAGCTAGCCGGCTGGGTAACCAGCTGAATTAATTAGCTAGATACATACGTAGGCAAGTGGCTAGCCAGCTGACTTAACTTGTTTACTTAACCAACTAGCCAGCTGTCTAGCCAGCTGACTCAACAAGCTGACATAACGATTTAACCAGCTGGCTAGCTGTCTGATTTATCTAATGACATCTCTAGCTAGACAGGTGGCTAACCAGGTAACTTAACTAGCTAGCTACCTACATATCCCACTGTCTTGCCAGCTGACTTAACTAACTAGCTTCCTAGCTAACCTGCTGGCTAGCGAGCTGACTTAACTAGATGACTTAGCTAGCTAGCAGGCTGGGTAGCCAGCTGACTTAACTAGCTAGCTACTCAGCTAGGCAGCTGGCTAGTCAGCTCACTTAACTAGCTGACTTAACTTTCTAGCCAGCTGACTTAACTAGCTGACATAACTAGCTAGCTACCTAGCTAGCCAGATGAATTTACTATCAGATATAACTAGCTAGATACCTAGTTAGATATCTAGCTAGCTAGCCGACTTAACTAGCTGACTTAAATATCTAGCAGGTGACATAACTAGCTGACTTAGCTAGCTAGCTACCTAGCTAGCCAGCTGACTTAACTAGCTGAAATAACTAGCTAGCCAGCTGACTAGCCATCTGACTTAACTAGCTTTTTTACTAGCTAGCAAGCTAGCTAGCCAACTGACTTAATGAGGTGACTTAACTAGCTGGCCAGCTGGTTAGCCTGGAGACTTAACTAGTTGATTAAGGGTCTATGCAACTGGTCAGTCAGGTGAATAAACT
>NW_007047588.1:0-568 GCF_000164805.1 Carlito syrichta
AAAAAAAAAAAAAAAAAAAAAGCACAAGTTTTAACTTTGCACAAATGCATATCTTAATTTTTTATGTGTAAAAAGAAGATAATACTACCCATTTCATGGCATTAGGTGGGCCTTAGGTTCTCAATTTATATTCGTTTATTTTTATCCCCTCTTCTCCCTCCCGCTCTGGGAAGAATTGTGGCTTATTCTTTGGACTCCTTAGAAAAATAAAAAAAAAATTTATACTATAAATCATTCTGAGCCTTGATATGGTGAAGGTAATTGCTACTTTTTATAAAATATTTAATATTATCTATGTACTTTATATTGTATATTATATATAATATCTGCAAAAACTTTACATGGTAGGTACTATTATTATTCCCATTTGAGGCATGAGAAAACTGTGGCTTAGAGATTAAGTACTCAGAGTTCTATACAGGTTGAGCATCTGAAAATCTGAAAACTAAAATGTTCCAAAATCCAAAACCTTCTAAGCACTGACATAATGCCACCAGTGGAAAATTCCACAACTAACCTCACATGACAGGTTGCAGTTTGATGATGGTTCAGTGCACACAAACTTTTT
>NW_007047589.1:0-578 GCF_000164805.1 Carlito syrichta
ATGACCACAGACCCAAAGCTGCATTCCCTGGAGCTGATCATGCTGACCATTCTTGCTTACAATTTGAAAACTCCCTAGTCAAAAGTTCCATGTAATTGTAAGCCTTGTTAACTGAAATCCAAGAAATTGTTTCTTTTGTTTTAATTCCTTGTACCCTCACCCTCTGCAATGTAACCCATTTACATGTTTTTGCCTTTATAAGGTACTCGCAAATCTCATTCAGTGTCACAAGCTTTCTTAGCATGAGCCTACTGTTGACCACATGCTATTAGAGGACTCAAGATTTGAACCTGGTGTGCTGGTGATTCTCCTTTCTCACAAATCTAGTCATAACAATTCCACACACTGAATCACAACTGGAACTTAAATGTAGTAGCTATAGTATTTCCCTCCTCTGAGCATGCTCAGTGCAGAGCTCATTGCTGCAGGAGTCTGTCTCTAAGCACCCACTTCTCTGAAATAAGTCATCACAAAAAAATCTAGAGTGTTTTCAACCAAGACTTAATGTTTTTAAAAGAAGAAGAAGATGAAGAAGAAGAAGAAGAAGAAGAAGAAGAGGAGGAGGAGGAGGAGGAGGA
>NW_007047590.1:0-1069 GCF_000164805.1 Carlito syrichta
CTCCTGTGGTGATCTAACGCTGCTGATCTGACAGAAGACAGAGCTCAGGAAGTAATGTGAGCGATGGGGAACAGCTGTAAATACAGATGAAGCTTCACTCTCTTGCCTGTCACTTACCTCTTACTGTGCAGCCTGGTTCTTAGCAGGCCACAGACTGTTCCGTGGCCCAGGGGTTGAAAACTCCTGCTATGCATCCTTTAAAAAGAAGGAAATTCTGCCATTGTGACAACATGGATAGAACCGAAGGGCATTATTTTAAGTGAAATAAGCCAGGCAGAGAAAAACAAAAACGATATGATCGCACTTAAATGTGAAATCTAAAAAAGTCAAACTCAAGAAGAGAGTAGAAAGATGATGACCAGAGGCTGGAGGAGGGAGGGATGGGAAGAGGGGCGATTTGATCAGAGGGTACAAAGTTTCATTAAGACCTGAAGAGTAAATTTTACTGATTTATTGCATTGCATCACGACCACAGTGAATAATAATGTATTGTGCATTTCAGAATTGCTAAAATAATAGATTATTACCACCGTATGTTTTCTTTTTCTTCTCGCCTTGGGGTGAGACCCTCGCTGATGGCCAGTATTCTTTGGAAACATTCAGAGAAGGGGGAGGGTCAGATAAGGCAGACAAAAGGATAGCTGGGCGGCTTTCAGGAGGTGTCTTCCCAAGTCTGGCTTTTGGAGGCATGTCCCTCTGGGGTGCTGGTCGTCTGCTTTTTCCTTGGTGCTGACAGTTTTCATCTGTTCTCAGGTACATGAAGAATTTTAAGGGCACAACCCATGAGATTCCCACTGTAAGTCACTGTATCCCAAGCCCATCCTCAAACACACTGCTTCTGTCATGGTCTGTAAGGCTCAGATGTGTATTTATAGCCTTTCCTTCCCAAAAGCCCCAGTCGATGATCCACGTTAATCATTTCAAGCAGGGAGGACTACCGAGGTGGTCTTCATGGCAATGATGTGCGCTGGGTCTCCTAGGAGACAATTACTCATGTGACAAACTTCAGACTCGCTTACTGCCCAAAATGTAAAGGGATTTTCCTTTACACTGTGAGCCATGCCCAGAA
>NW_007047591.1:0-576 GCF_000164805.1 Carlito syrichta
GGGATGCACTGAGCTCCACGAGTCAAGCACTCGGGCCAGGGCGTGGGAAAAGCTTTGCCCTTGCAAGGCCAGCCCCCCCAGAGCACCTGGAGGGGCCCCGGACCTGCTTGGCTGCGGGCCTGGGGGCTCCCCAGGCTGACGCCAGCACCAGCATGACTGGATGGGAGGCCACGGCAACAGTTACTCTGTCATCATCTGAAGCACCTGAAATGTCATTTAAATATAAAAGTCGCCTTAGTCACAAAATAAAGGCAAGATAAAAAGATAATGAAGCGCAATTGTAGGGAGGTTTTATTTTTTATTTTTGAGTTGGCGTCTCACTCGGTCGCCCAGGCTGGAGTGCAGCGGCACACTTATGGCCACCCCGGTGTCGACCTGCTGGGCTCCGGCGATCCTTCCGCCTCAGCCTTCCGAATAGCCGGACTACAGGTGCACACTACCACATCCAGCTAAATTTTTAAAACTTATTGTAGAGACGAGGTCTTGCCAAGTTGCCTGAGCTGGTCTCGAACCCGCGGCCTCATGCAATCCACTCGCCTCAGCCTCCCAAAGTGCTGGGGTGACAGACTGAGCCAC
>NW_007047592.1:0-577 GCF_000164805.1 Carlito syrichta
AAACCCCACAAAGACATGGACACTAAACAGCATGATGCTAAGCAACTTCTGGGTCAACATAGAAACCAAAACAGAGATTAAAAGGTTCCTGGAAACAAATGAAAATGAAGAAACATCTTGCCAAAGCTTTGAGATACCATAAATGCAGTAGTAAGAGGGGAATTCATATCTGTACAAACACACATGAAAAAAATGGAAAGATAACAAATTAATAGACTAACAGATCACCTAAGGAAACTGGAAAAACAAGACCAAACAAAAACTCTAACTTCAGCAGAAGAATCCAGATCACCAAAATAAAAGTCCAAATCTGGGACACAGAAGACAAAAAGATAATACAAAAAAATCAATGAAGTGAAAAGCTGGTTCTTTGAAAGGATAAACAAGATCGATGGTACCTTAGCTAGACTGACGAAGAAAAAAAGAGAAAACGCCCAAATAAATACAGTCAGAAACACAAAAGATGAAGTCACATCTGACCCCAAAGAAATGCAAAAGATCATTAGAGACTACTATCTACACTTGTATGGAAACAAACTGGAAAACCTTAAGGAAATGGAAGACTTTCTGATATCAC
>NW_007047593.1:0-914 GCF_000164805.1 Carlito syrichta
CATGGCCGTACCCGTTGGGGCACCGCGTGCCCTGCAGGTCGCGTGTCTGTCGTTTTCTGTGGCGCTCCGGATCGAGACAGCCACGGGATCTGGTCCGGGAGAAACGCTTCAGGGAGTCCACGCGGGGGCCGCGGTGCGAGTCGCTGAGAATCGAACCGCAGTTGGGGGGCGGAGCGCCGCTACCCTGCACAGGGCAGCCCGCCTGTGTGGCGCTTTGGGGGTGGGTCCGCCCATGCGAGTCCCCTTCACTGCGCAGTCCGAGCCCGCCTGCCCCCTGCGTGGGGTCTCGTTCTCGGAGGCACCCGCAGGAATTCTTTGGAGTGCCCCCCGGAAGACAAGCAGCGCCCACACCAGGGTTTGTGGTCGAAGAGTGGCCCCTGCCCGCACACGCGACGACGCCGCCGGGCCTCTGGTGGGCGATCTTTCCCAGCGACCTCCCACCGGACACGAGGGCTGCCTGGCGGCCACTTTTGTGTCATGCCAAAAGGCTGACCAGATGGCCCCACCGAGCGGCCGGCAGGCAAAGGGCACGTTTGGTTCCCTCTGAGATTCGCTGCTAAGGTGAGAAGTGAGAACACGCTGATTCTGGCATTCATAGTAATAACAGTTGTCGTTCACTACTATTGAAGTTACTGGCTTTATAGTTCATTGCAATGCTTAGAAAAAAGCAACGTGTAAAGTCTATCTACAAAGAGTTACCCGGTCGAAGACGACGGAGGAGAGGTTTCAGTCGAGAGATTTTGTCTGCCGGGAACAAGGAAACCGCTCACTCCAGCAGGCGAGGCCCAGCTCCACAACCCACAGCGACCAGTCGCGAAGGTCAGACCACAACTTCTGCAGCAACAGGCCCCAGGGGCTAGGCTTTGGGCAATGACAGTCTCGATTTTAATCCCACTTCCAGTTTAGAACCAAAC
>NW_007047594.1:0-788 GCF_000164805.1 Carlito syrichta
AAATCCAATGAGGAATTTTAAGTGAGGAGAGCTGGATCAGATACAAGTCACTGTGAGCATCCCTCAAGGACCCAGAGGTGGGATAGCGATATCCGGTGTTCCAGCCCAGGGAAGACTGATCCTGCCTGTGTGCCTTTGAACAGTCAAGGAGGAATCAGGCTGTAGACTAAGGAGAGACAACCAACGCTCGGGGGGTCCCAAAGCCTCTTTATCAGCACGTACCTCCCCTCCCCAGCTTTCCTGAAAGTTTTGTGGGAGGAGTGTTGAGGCAGGGAGGAGCATTAGTCAGCTTTTTTAGAAAATACATTGCTAGTTTATTAATGCATGATGTTGCTTTAAGCAGATTTATTTTCCTCCTCAAGAAGGGTACATTTCAGGCTTTTGGACTTTTCCCAACCTTTTTTTTAAAAGAGGAGTCTCACTCTGTCACCCAGTCTGGAGTGCAGTGGCATGATCACGGCTATCACACCCTCAACCTCTGGGGTCCAGGTGATTCTCCTGCCTCAGCTTCCTGAGTAGCCAGGACTACAGACACACACCACCATCCCTGGCTCATTTTTTGATTTATGGTAGAGACCAGGTCTTGTCATGTTGCCCAAGCTGGTCTTGAACTCCTGGATTCAGGCAATCCTCTAGCCTCGGCCTCCCAAAGTGCCGGGATTACAGGTGTGAGCCGCTGTGCTTGACCTGGACTTCTAATATCCAACCATCCCCTGCTACCAGGCAATAACTCTCCTTCTGTCTCTGTCTCTGCCAGGCCAGCTCACCAGGCATGGTGGTGACTCCTG
>NW_007047595.1:0-1315 GCF_000164805.1 Carlito syrichta
TGCAAAATAGCAAATTAAGGTTGATAATGAATTTCCAGCCACATTAATTCCTCCACAGGTCATTGCAAAAATGCAAATATCTCTGTTTCAAGGTCTTTAGATGGGAGTTAAAACTGTGAATGAAAAATTCAGCATCTATAAGTTCTGCAACTTACCATCTTTCCATACCCTTTGGCCTGCCTGTTTCAGGGTCTGAACCAATTTGGACAAGCAAGAACCTCACTTGAAAAGCAGAAAAGAGAAGTCAAGACCTGTCACCTCCTTGTAATCCCAGAGCCTTTCCTAGCAGAGAACAAAAAGAAAAAAGAACAAACCAACCAACCAAAAGTCTAGACCACAGAATCAGAGCTTAACCGGTATTTAACAATTGCAAACTCGGAGAGTCACAGACACCAGAACCTGGAGCTGCACACAAAAGCAGATCCACCTCCACAATCCTCATTAGAAGTTAGCTTGGATTTGGGCACAGTCATGGGAAAGCAGGGCATGGTGAGTCAATCGGGACCTTCGGCAAGTCGGGTAAGCTTACACTCGTGGTTCACAGACTCCTAGGCTCAAAATCCCACCTCACCCCTTACCAGGTCGCTGCACTCAGTGTCCACCTGTGTGAAAGTAGCTATGAGGAAACCTGCCTCCCCAGGGTCCTGTGGACGTTCCAGGACAGAGCCCAGTCACAGTAAGCACTCAAGAAACCACAGGTATTAATTAGTATTTAGTCACACACGATGCCAGGCTGATTTATTTCAGTATAAAGATGAGAGGACGATGAGGTCGCTCACCCCCCACCACCATGACCTCTCACCTGCCTTCCCATGTGGTTCCACACAGCATTATTAGGATCTAAATGGAATCAACCTTATCCCTGGGCACAGCTCAGACACTCCTTGCCACTAATACTGCAGGAAGTAAGATGACAGCTCCTCAGCACCAGAATAGGTTCAATTAAAAAAAGGAAAATCCTCTCATCTCCCCCTACATTAAATGAATGTTTCTGGAAGAAAAATAAAAGTGCCTGGCCATTATGAACAAAGCCATACCTATTAATATTCCCAGAAATTAGTTTCACTTTCTTTTATCCGTTGTTTAATCAGGCACTTCTAGGGTAGCACATGCCTGCATCCCAGGGGAGGCTATGTCCAGGGACCAGGCAGGAGGTCCAGGTAGGCAAGCATTTAACTCTCCTTTTAGGTGTCTGAGAAATGCCCAGGCTCTGGCCTCCCTGCCTCCTTACCCCACCCTATATCCTATCTCGCCTCCCCCCCCCCCATCAAGGAAGAGCTTATGTTCCAGCTAGTTCTCAGAGTACCCCTTGCCA
>NW_007047596.1:0-589 GCF_000164805.1 Carlito syrichta
CCTAACATACAACTTAATGATGATATCCAAACCCATGGCAGATTGGTAGAAAAAAATTTAAGTTATTTGGTCTCTATTTCCACAAAAAAAATAGGATTAAAGTACAATTAATTGGGAGTATAGTGATCCAGAGACAATAGCTTTAGAAATAAGTAATAGATCTGGCTACTAAAAAACCTTTGGCAACTCCATTCCTAAATGAACAGTCTGTTGTGGAATGGGAGTCAGAAAAATGAGTGGGTTACAATCCTACCAGGACCTCCAACTTACCATAACTGTACACGTTATATGGCTTTTCAGGGCCTGTGTTATTCAAGATTCTCCAGAGAAGCAGAACCAGTAGGAGACAGATAGATAGATAGATAGATAGATAGATAGATAGATAGATAGATAGATAGATAGATAATTTATTATGGGAATTGGTTCATGTGATTATGGAGGCCAAGAGTTCTACAATATGCCGTCTGTAAGCTAGAGTCCCAGGAAAGTCAGAGGTGTAATTCAGTCTGATTTGGAAGGCCTGAGAACCAGGAGAGCTGATGGTATAAGTCCCACTCAGGCCAAATGCTTCAGGGCCAGATCAGAGCCT
>NW_007047597.1:0-638 GCF_000164805.1 Carlito syrichta
CCTGGATGGGAGCCTCAGGCTACATTATTTCTTTGCAGGCCCCTATGCCAGCTTTCTCAATCTAAGGATGGGTACCTTGAGGTCACATAAAACAATAACACTGGAGAGCAGGAATACCCTTGACTTGGTTTTTGGATTTTTTTGTTTATTTGTTTTTTGGTCAGGTCTCACTCTGTTGCCCAGGCTGGAGTGCAGTGGCACATTCACCGCTTACTGCAGCCTCAACCTCCTGGGCTCAGGCGATCCTTCTGCTTCATCCTCCCCAAGTAGCTGGGACTACAAGCATGCACTACGATGTCCAGCTCATTTTTTTGATTTTTTGTTTTTTGTAGAAACGAGGTCTCCCTATGTTGCCCAGGCTGGTCTCGAACTCCTGGACTCTGGCAATCCTCTCACTTCAGCTTCCCGTAGTACTAGGATTACAAGTATGAGCCACTGCACCTGGCCTCGACTTGTTTTTTAGAACAGAATCGGTTCCCTTTTTGGCTTAATGGAAGGCCTTTATTGTTCAAAGCCTTAGATTCTCCCTGTGACGTTTCCATCAGTCTTTCATTGAGAAATGCCCCATTTCATGCTATCTGCTTACACACGTGCTCGTTCTCTCTTGGCTCACCATGTCCATGTCACACCTGCTAAAA
>NW_007047598.1:0-1238 GCF_000164805.1 Carlito syrichta
TTGTCACACACACACACACACACACACACACACACACACACACACACACACACCACGGTGACAACTACACTGTATCTAGTTACTCGAGGGGGTCAGGCTTAGTGATCATCAGAAGTTTCATTTTTTAAATGTTATATACCACTTTATTTATTTTACACTTCTCCTTCATAGAACTTGTTCTGGAAGTTTATCTCAGTAAGATTCTTCTAATTATGAGTTCTCGTGATTATTTGACACCCAACAATAATACCCAAAACAGAGCTGTGCAATACAATAGATAGTGCCTTGGTGAGGGGATGGGGAGCCCAGGGTGTGTTGTGGTTTATGCCTCCAACAAGCCAGGCAGCCCAAGGTCTGTCACTCCACCCTTCAGGGAGTCTTGGATCATGTCAAAGACATAGTTATGTCATTCGGCACAATAACTTCAAACTTGTTTTTCTATTTCAGATGAATAAAACAGAGACTAATCTATGGCACAAAATAAAAAATATACACAGTGAACAAATGTCCATACACTGGCATGCTTACTACTGAAGAAAGGTTTCTTGCAAATATGCATACCAGGCAAATATGCATACCAGGTATGCTCATGCATACCATGAGCAACACACTGTTGCCTTCAATTTGTTATTTTTATGCTGGCTGTGGTCCCCTCAAGGGTACATCAACATAGGAGGTCTTGGCCCTCCAACCTCTGCACTGTGAGAGCGTGCATGTTTATAGTTGAAGCCCCCACTCTCCAGTGCTCATTACGGCCATCCAAGCAGACTAAGAATGGACTCACCTTGAGCTGTTCCTCAGCACAGATCTCTGAGCCAGGACTCATCCTCATGGCTAGGTAGACATTAGTCCATTGATCAAGAGGGGCTCACATTCCTGAAAGCATGTGGGAGACATTGGAATCCATGCAGGATTGTAACACGATTTAGGCACAAGGCAAGAGACCAATTTGACTTCACTTAAACACATTGCCAGGCTATTGTGGACACCTTAGAATTCTTACCCATAGATCAGGGAACTTGTACTTATTTTTTTTTCTCATCATCTTAGCTGTGGGAAGCACACACCCCCCAAATATCTGGCTGTGGATGACATGACCTCTAGAAAATGTCTCACACTTGTCTGTTACAGGCACACAGGTGTCAGGGAGTCACACAGTCACCATCTGCAATGGAGTGATGTTTGTGTCCCCAAAAATGCATGTGTTGAAATTCTCATATTCCATGGAATTAGGAAGT
>NW_007047599.1:0-633 GCF_000164805.1 Carlito syrichta
GAGGAAAGGAATGGAAATTTATGGAATAGAAGGGAAGGGAATCGAATGGAGAGGAACGGAATGGAATGGAGAGGAATGCAATGGAATCAGAAGAATGGAATGGAATGAATTGTAGAGCAATGGTATGGAAAGTAATGGAATGGAGAGGAAGGAATTGAAAAGTTATGTAATGGAATTGAATGGAATGTACTGGAATGATAAGGAATGGAATGGACTGGAGAGGCATGTAATGAAATGGAATGTAATGGAATAGAGTGGAAAGGGATGGCCTAGAAAGCAAAGGAATGGAATGGAATGAACTAGAATGGAGAGGAATGGAATTGAGTAGAATGGATTACAATGGAATGCAGAGGAATGGAATGGAATGGAGAGGAATGGAATGGATGGTATGGAATGGCGAGGAATGGAATGGAATGGAATGGAATTGAATGAAATGGAATGGAATCGATAGAAGTGGAGAGGAATGTAGAGCAATGGAATGGAGACGAAAGGAGAGGAATGGAATGGAATGGAATCGAATCGAATGGAATTGAAAGGATGGGAATGGAATGGAGTGGCATGCAGAAGAATGGCATGGAATGGAGAGGAATGGAGAATGGAAAGGGGAGGAATGGAATGGAATGGAAGTGAATG
>NW_007047600.1:0-553 GCF_000164805.1 Carlito syrichta
TTATTAACTGCCAAAGAAGAGATAGCATTTCACGCAGAAGAGAAACATGAGCAAAGTTATATATGAATAGAAATATATGAATAGGTAAGCGACTTTTAAAAAGGAAGCCATCATAGATAAAACCTAAGTCTGAAGGCATAGAGTGATAGCCAGTAAAAACAATCAAGCAAATAAGAGGCTAGAATTTTCATGAATCAGTACGGTGTATATCCACAAAAACAGTCCATAGAACATCCAGGAGTTACTTTAATAAATCGCTGTTTTTTCATACAAAATTAAATTACAACAGCTTTGAATTTTCACCTTACAATTGCTCCTGCAATGCGACAAAAGGGGTAAGACCCACCAGTATCAGCCAGGGGAGGATGTAAGCATACATTGGTATATGAAGAACGCCAGTCATTATTTTACGTAATTGAGGTTTACAGTACCTGGTAGAATTCCAGTCTGATGCCTCATTTTCTATGTTTGAATGAATGAGCTGCCAATGCATATACAGAATGGTATTCTATTTTTGCAGCGAGATAGTACTTACTCAGAACTTCAACAACAA